>NW_027257622.1:0-144464 GCF_043159975.1 Macaca nemestrina
ACTCAGTAAATGAGAGCTGTCTAATGGTCTAATGCCCTCATGTCTACTCCACCCTCTGGCCTTGGCCTTGGGAAGCAACAGTCAGCAGGGGAGAGGCGGTGGGGATGGGCAAGGAGCAGGACAGATGGTCACACCTGTCTCCCCAAAAGAAGACAGCCAAGAACTGCACGCTGTAGTGGGAAAAAGATGTTCTATCTATAAATAAGAACTAAATTGTTAATTAATATCTTGGACTGAGCATTCTAAAAAAAACTTCTTATTTTGGAAATGTTTAAGCATACAAAAATAGATGAAACAGAATACCGAGTTCCTATGTACCCATTGCCCAGCTTCAACAATTATCAACTCATGGCCAATCATTTTTTTTAAATCAACACCCTCACCCACTCCTCCCTCTCATAGGCTTCTTTTCACGTAAATCTCAGATATATAATCTGGAGATACTTCATTCAGTTATTTCAACATGTCTCTGAAAGATAAAAACTGTTTTAAAAGTAAAACAACAACAGACACTGAGGCCTACCCCAGGCCTCAGGTAGGGAGGAGGGAGAGGAGCAGAAAAAAATAACTATTGGGTACTAGGCTTAGTACCTGGGTGATAAAGCAGTCTGTACAACAAACCTCCATAATATGAATTTACCTGTGTAACAAACCTGCACATGTACCCATGAACCTAAAATAAAAGTTTAAAAAATAAAAATAAAAAAAACCCACATTATTATAACCTCAAAATTAAAAACAATCCCTTAATATCAAATATCTACTGAATGTTCAAATATTCCTGTTTGATGTGTAAAACTTTTCATGTTTTCTTTGTTCACCTGAAGATCCAAAAAGATCTCTTTACACATTGCAATTAGTAATTTAGTCGCTTTCAACCTGTAGGTTCCTCTCTCCTCCTCACCTTTTACTCTTACAACTTTTTGTAAAGAAACTGAGTGTTGCTGGGTGCGGTGGCTCACACCTGTAATCCCAGCACTTTGGGAGGCAGAGGTGGGCGGATCACAAGGTCAGGAGATTGAGACCATGCTGGCTAACACGGTGAAACCCAGTCTCTACTAAAAATGCAAAAAATTAGCTGGGCGTGGTGGCGGGCACCTGTAGTCCCAGCTACTCTGGAGGCTGAGGCAGAATGGCCTGAACCCGGGAGGCAGAGCTTGCAGTGAGCCGAGATAGCGCCACTGCACCCCAGCCTGGGCGACAGATGGAGACTCCGTCTCAAAAAAAAGAAAAGAAAACTAAAAAAACTGAGTGTTTGTCCTATAGCATGTCCCAGTGTGGCTATTGCTTATTGCACTCCATGCTGTTCTTCTATCCTTACCACTGTATTTTCTATAAATTGGATGTTAAATCTGGAGCAATGATTCTCAAAGGTAGCTCACTACAATTATCTGGGGAGCTCTTAAAAACCCTGAAGCTGGCCGGGCACGGTGGCTCACACCTGTAATCCCAGCACTTCGGGAGGCCGAGGCAGGTGGATCACCTGAGTTCAGGAGTTCGAGACCAGCTTGGCCAACATCGTGAAACCCCAACTCTACTAAAAACACAAACATTAGCCAGGTGTGTTGGTGGGTGCCTGTAGTCCCAGCTCTTCAGGAGGCTAAAGCAGGAGAATCATTTGAACCCGGGAGGCAGAGGTTGTAGTGAGCTAAGATCACGCCTCTGCACTCCAGCCTGGGCAACAGAGTGAGACTGGGTCTCAAAAAAATAATAATAATAATAATAATAATAAATACATAAATAAATAAATATCCCTAAAGCCCAGGCAAGTCCAAGAGCAATTATACCAGAGACTCGGGGGGAGGGGGGGAAACTGAGACACAGGAATTTTTTAAACTACCTCAGATGATCCCAGTATGCAACCAATATTGAAAACCACTGATCTACAGTTTTGATCAGAATCAGGCTCAGTTTTTTCCCCTCTGGCACAGGACGGTTTGCTGTGTACCTTACACTGGGTATTCAAAATTTCCAGATGGACCCTCTGTCTTACAAGGAGGAAAATGTGGAAGTGTCCATCACCTATGACTGACCAGAGAGCCTCTAGAATGGCCCTATTGTTCATCTAGTGGCAAGAGATGATTACTCCCCACTCGACAAGTTCTGAAGAGACTACCTCTGGGAAGTGACTGTGTTTGGTGTGGCAGCGGTCGTGTTTGTGTGTGTGTCCATGAGGGGTTTGAGCCTTACCTCTGGCTTGTAAGCTTTAGATTGAGAATATGATCATGTATTAATCGTGTAAGTCAGTGAAAAGAAAGAAAAAATGATGCCTTTTTAACAACAAAATTTCATATTTTCTATTTAAAAAGTATTTAAAAAGTACTCATTACAGAAAATTTGAAAAATAGGAGAAGAAAAAAAAGTAATCACCTATAAATTCCCCACTCAAAGATAACCATTGTCGTGGAATTGGAGTTTATTATGTTAAGTGAAATAAGCCAAGCACAGAAAGAAAAACTGTGTGTTCTCATTTTTTTGTGGGAGTTAAAAATTAAAACAACTGAACTCACAGAGACAGAGAGTAGAATGGTTGTTACTACAGGCTGGGAAGGGTAGTTGGGGATTGGGGGAAGTGGGCCTGGTTAATGGGTATAAAAAATAGTGCCAGCTGCGGTGGCTCACACCTGTAATCCCAGCACTTTGGGAGGCTGAGGCAAGTGGCTCACTTGAAGCCAGGAGTTCGAGACCAGCCTGGCCAATGTGGTGAAACCCCTGTCTCTACTAAAAATACAAAAATTAGCTAGGCATGCTAGAATGTGCCTGTAATCCCAGCTGTTTGGGATACTAAGGCAGGATAATCACTTGAGCCCAGGAGGCAGAGGTTGCAGTGAGCCGAGATCACGCTACTGCACTCCAGCCTGGGTAACAGGGCGAAGCTGTCTCAAAAAAAAAAAGTTAGAAATAATGAATAAGACCTAACATTTGATAGCACAACAGGGTGACTACAGTAAAAAATAATTTAATTTTACATTTTAAAATAAAACAGTAGAATTGAATTGTTTGTAAGACAAAGGATAAATACTTCAGGTGACAGATGTCCTATTTTCCTTGATGTGATTATTATACATTGCATGCCTGTATGAAAATATCTCATGTAACCCATAAATATATTCCCCCATTATGTATCCACAAAAAAAAAAAAACCTTAAAGCTGAAAATAAAACAAAAAGCTAAAGCTAACCATTGTTTGTATTTGGTCTATTTATCTCCAGTCTCAATGTTATGTATTTTTAAACTTAGGGACAAAACTCCTTCCCTTGATTTTTTAACCTTCCTCTCTCCGGCCTGGTCGCAGCCACTAGATACCCGTATATTAATATTTGCCCTCTGTCCAGGGCCAGGCACGGTGGCTCACACCTGTAATCCCAGCACTTTGGGAGGCCAAGGTGGGCAGATCACCTGAGGTCAGGAGCTCAAGACCAGCCTGGCTAACATGGTGAAACCCCATCTCTACTAAAAATACAAAATCTCGGCTGGGTGTGGTGGCAGCCGCCTGTAATCCCAGCTACTCAGGAGGCTGAGGCAGGAGAATGACTTGAACCGAGGAGGTGGAGGTTGCAGGAAGCTGAGATCGTGCCATTGCACTACAGCCTGAGCAACAAGAGTGGAACTCTGTCTCGAAAAAAAAAAAAAAAAAAGGAAGGAAGGAAGGAAAGATAGAAAGAAAGGAGGAAAGAAAGAAGGAAGGAAGGAAAGAAAAGAAAGAGAGAGAGAGAGAGAGAAAGAAAGGCAGGCAGGCTTCAATAATATTCCATAATACTTATTTTATTACTATATTATGATAATCGACATTTATCCTTTATCAGTTGTAATTCTCACAAAAGCTTGATGATGTGAGTTCTTTTATCATTCCCATTTTATAGATCAGGAAATAGGTTTGGAAAAGATAAACATCTTGCCCAAAAATGTAGCATGTCCAATCTTCTTTCCCCAACTAGATGCTGGGATGAAGCTGGCCAAGGGAATGTCTTCTCCCTGAAGTTGCAAGTATTTCAGAATCAAGAGCCCTGCAGAGTCCTGAGTTAAAAGAGAGCCAACAGTGATGTTTCAGAGAAGGGCAAGAGCTCAGAAGCTGATCCCAGAATCCACACAACAGACCCTGAGAATCTGTCAACTACGGAGATGAAAGCAGGGATGATGCATGGAAGGGAGGGAAGTTTCCAGGTTAACACCTGGGGTAGTGGTGTCACTCCTGTGTGTGTTTAGTATGCCCAGAGGGGCCAGGTGTGGGTGGGCAGTCCAGAGCTGGAACCAACCCATTTCAATGCACTGCTTAGTACAGAATGCCAAGTAAAGACTTCCCTTGTTTCTTTGAAACAGTGCTGCCAAGTAATTGTCATAGAACATTTATGGATCTGTCCTTCCGCCCCTCACTTCCTGCTTTCCCCTGGAATAGCAAGCAGAGCTGGTCGTAAAGGTCAGAACTTTTTCCTGGGTGCTCTGGAGTAAATAAAGCCATTTCCTCCTGCCTACAATGATGAGCTATTCCTGGTGGGGTAATCTTGACTCTGACCTATGGATTTGTGCACCTAGAAAAGGATTGAGTTTATTAAGAGTTTGGAAGAAATGCTTTCTGTGTACTGCATAATTATCCAGTCTGTTTCTTAGTTATGTTTGCTTTATGGTTGCCATGGAAAGAATAAAACCAAATGGAAAAATGTAGCAACATGGCTGTCTACAAAACAGAAAAGAAATCTTAAAGATATTTTAAGAGGCAAAGATGCTACTTATTTATTTTTTGTTATGGACAGCAGCCAGAAGGCTAAGAAACTTTTAGGAGGTTTTCCTCGGTACGGCCAGGCAGAAGAGCTATTTTGAACAAGTGGCAGCAGAGGGCACTCTTCCTACAGGTTAGTTTCTATCCTCGCTTCTCCAAGGAAAACACTTGTTAAAATGCCTGTGTATATATATGTTAACAAGTTTACAGGCCTTTCAAAAAATAGATGATTAGATAGATGATTGATGGATAGAAGAGAGATGATACAGATAGATAATAGATATGATGAGAGATGACAGATGATAGTTGACATAATTGATAGATGATATATGGATATATAGATGACAGTTTATATAGATAATCGATGATAGATGGTTGATAGATGGATATATAGATGATAGTTGATATAGATCATTGATAGGCAATTAGATGATTGATAGAGGGATATATAGATGATAGTTGATATAATTGATAGATAATAGATGATTGATAGATGGATATATTGATGATAGTTGATACAGACAGGTAATTGATAGATGATTGATAGATATATAGATGATACGTTGTAACCAAGGGAGTTATAGAGAAACGCCACACTCTGAGACTAATTCAGGAGTCCTTTTATTGCTGGCGACCGAGAGATGGCTAGAGCTCAAAATTCTCTCGGCCTGGAAGAAGGGGCTAGATTTCTTTTTATACCGTGGTCTAACTAGGGAAGGGAGAGCCTAGCTGAAGCAATTTTTACAGAAGCGGAACAGGCAAAATGTTAAAAAAAAAAAAAAATGCTTACAGAGATACAGAAAAAAAAAAAAGTTCTAGGTGCAGGGGCTTAAACTATCACAAAGAGATAAATGCAGGGGCTTGGGTACCATCCACTGAGCAAGTCCCCAGGAGCTGCTGGTACAGCTTGCCTCAATATCTTATCAGTAAGTGCATTCCTGGATGTGTTTGGAGTCAACTTGCACTAGTTATTCCCTTAAGGGAGGGGGATAAGGGGGCTGCAAGTGAAGAAGCTAAAATGGAGTCTCTCCGGCTCCCTCAGCTAAGAGAGTCACTCAGGTTAAAACAGGGTAGGGTATCACATTCCCTACTCATGTTTTGGAGAATCAAATCATTGATTCTTCAGTAATAACAAGCGGGTTTTATTGGGTTTTAAGACACATAAGTTTGATAGAAGCTATGCGCTGCTTTATAAAGTTAAGAAACCAATTCAATATACAAGGCTCGAAGACTAAACCTAACAAGAGGAGGAGAAGGGGTCCCCCCGGTCCAGTGATCAGTCAGCCATGGATTCCAGTTAAACATGTTTTGGTACCAGGGGATGTTATTTTCCCATTCCTGTTGACATCGATCTAGATTTTCTCGAACTTTTTGGAGAGTATCCTTTATGACCCCAGACTGATTGGCACAGAAACAACTCTCTCCTAGAGTTGCACGTAACCCTCCCTGGGAGAGAAATAGCAGATCTAGGCCTTGGCAGTTTTGAAGTACTACTTCAGCTAGAGACTCTACCTAGGTATGTAGCATATTTATGGCTGACTGGAGATTGCTTAAATCAGCATCTACTTGCTAAGACAGGGACATTAGTCCAGTTTCTCCCTGAACAAGGGCAGCCATGCCAATGGATGCTGATCCAGCTATGCTAAGGCCGGCCAGAAGGGGTACGAGGAGTGGGGCAGCTCTGCAAAACCTGGAATGTAATTCAAGGGGAGCGATGAGAAGTTGCCTTTCTGGCCCGCTGTACACGTAAACTTGGGGCAGTACGTGAACTAACACGCACAGGAGAGGTCCAGGTTCAGTCCCATTGATGCAACGAGTGAGGCCTGAAGTGCAGGCCAGCCAGGTATTGTTGGTTGCCTGGTTAGAGACTGAGGTGTTTAAGGAAGTAAGTAGAGACTGATTACAGGTAGCCTGAAAGGGAGAAGCAGATAAGTTATAGCCGGTGCTAATTACACAGGAGGCGTTCCCTGACACGTCTCCTAGTGTAACGGCATGGGGCCAAGTACGACAAGAAAGAGAGTCAATTTTAATCATGGCTTCTACTCCTAATCCAACATAATATGGGGGTTTGGCGTTTAGGCACAACCAACAATCCTGGGCTAATTTAGGCTGGGTGAGATTAAGGAGGCGATGCACCCCGTCCAGAATGGACATCAGGCTGGGTTGGAGATGTTGTCGTTGTAACTGAGATCTGGGAACAAGGAGTGGTGGCGGGATAGTTAAATCGACCCTGTCTTGGTGTCTTTGGAACATAGGGTCACCAAAATCATTAAAGGTCCAATTGGCTTAGGAGGGCTCCATGGGACCAGGACCTTTTCCTAAATGGTGAACACAGTTCCAACATCAAATCCCGAGATACAAAGCCTTAATCCCCATGACATGCCACAATACCATTGAGCTGAACCAGGGTTACGGACAGTTACAATAAGAGGGTTACAATTTCCCATAGTATGTGGTCTAGGACGGGAAGTGCGAGTTATGGAGAGGGTTGAGGACCAGGTTGATCCTCCAGGGAAAGTGGCTAGGGTTACACATGACCAGTGAGGGCAGAAAAACTGGTAAGAATCTCGACAGCTAGTGTCAGGGTGATTTCCAGGACAGAGGTAAAAGTCAACGCTCTGGAGTCCTTTTTCTGCACCTCCAGAACTCCCACATCCAGTCCGGCTTCCTGTGTGTCCGCGTCCTGCAGCCAGGTCAACGTGTCCTGCTCCCATGACCGGCAGGTTGCGTTGTTCTTCGTGGGTGCGGACAGGCTCTGGGAACAAAGCACATAAATCGACTGTAAGAGAGACTTCCTTGGAGGTTCCTGTCTTCCAAGCAGTGTTTGCAAACACACGTCCTGTCACGAAAGAAGTGAGGAGAAAAGAGTAGGACGGAGCAGAGGGCATAATAGGCGAAAACAAACAAAAGAGATAAATAAAAAGAATTAATTTGATGGCTTCACTCGACTTAGGTGCAGTTTTAAAGGGCCTGGCCCAGGCTTGGGGACCTATGTTTCCTGCTGGGCTCTGTTGGCCTTTTTGATGTGAGAGTGATGAATCCAAGCAGGAACGCCGTCCACCTTCAGAGCCATCGGTGTGGTGAGGATGACAGTATGAGGTCCTTTCCAGGCAAGAGTGAATCCTTTTCTCTGGAACTTTTTAACATACACCAGGTCACTCCGGTCAGGAACTGGATTGGAGTGCGCTCCCCGGACAAGCGGCTGGATGATGTCTCGCACCTGTTGGAGAAGACTGAAGTACTGTAACAAATTAGCTTGTGAGATTTCTGCTAAATGGGTATCCCTTAGCTTAGGCAAGATAGGCGGAGCCCTTCCATACATGATTTCAAAAGGTGAAAACCCAGCCCGGTAAGAGGTGCATCTTACTCTAAGAAGGGCTAAAGGAAGGAGCTTTACCCAATTCTCACCAGTCTCTAGGATTAACTTAGTAAGAACACCTTTTAGGGTGTGGTTCATGCATTCTACCTGTCCAGAGCTCTGGGGTCAATAGGCACAATGGAGTTTCCATTGAATGTTTAATGCCTTGCTGACCAACTGAGCTATGGTCCAGGTGAAGGCTGGTCCATTATCAGACCCTATGGCAAGAGGCAGCCCATGTGGAGGGATGATTTCATTGAGTAAAAGCCTAACTACCATGGTGGCAGTTTCGTTTTTGGTGGCAAATGCCTCAGTCCATCCGGAAAAGGTGTCTATTAGCACTAGGAGGTATTTATACCCTGCCCAGTGCGGTTTTATTTCTGTAAATTCAACTTCCCACCTTTCTCCTGGCGAGCCTCCCCAGAGGCGGTGGCCTGGGTTGGGCTTGGGATCTTGTTTGGCGTTTACCTGAGTACAAGCCATACAACGGAGAGCTGCTTGGTTACTTAAGTCCTGAAGGTGGGGGATCTTGAAATGGCTCCTACAAAGCTGGGCCAGTTTTACTCCTCCCAAATGGGTGGTACAATGCAGACGACTGATTAAAGTTTTCCCGAGGGCTCGGGGCATGAAGATTCTGGAATCAGGAAGAATCCACCAACCTTCCTGATTTTTACTGGCTTGAAGATCCAAAGCTTGTTTTTCTTCCTCTGGGGAGTATTCTGGGTGATTTGGTAAGTCAGGTTGCGGAAAGAACACAGTGGGCAGCAGGGTCAAAGGCGTGACTGGGAGCCGAGCTGCCTCTCCGGCTACAGAGTCTGTTCTTTGGTTACCACGGGCAACGGCCGAGTCTTCTCTTTGATATCCCTTGCAGTGAATTACAGCCACCTGCCGAAGAAGCCAAACAGCTTCAAGCAGGGTCAAAATTTCTTTGTTTTTAACAGTCTTTCCTATTGAGGTGAGTAGCCCTCACTCTTGATAGATGGCTCCGTGTACATGTACAGTAGCAGAAGCATACCTGCTGTCAGTGCAGATGTTAATATGTTTATCCTTACCCCATCGGAGAGCCTGAGTGAGGACGACCAATTCAGCCTTCTGTGCCAAGGTACCTGCCAGCAGTGACTGGGCCCACAGTACATCTGTCTCCGTAGTAACGACTGCACCAGCCTTTCATACTCCCTGTTCAAGGAAGCTGCTACTCTCTGTAGACAGTGGCGTCCACCTCCTTTAGAGGCACATCTTGGAGATCAGGTCGGCCAGTTTCTGTAGTCTCTAACAGTTCTTCGCAGTAAAGGACAGGTGTGGTAAGGTCTGGATCAGGGAGCAAGGTAACTGGATTTAAACACCTTGTGGGAGAGAAAGTTAAACGAGGCTGATCTAACAGTAAACTCTGATATTGTAGGATGCGAGCGCTCAACATCCATTTGCCAGAAGCACTTCATAGCAAAGTCTCTATGGCATGAGGAGCTGTAAGGGTTAAATTCTGGCCCAGTCAGTTTATCAGCCTCCTGGACCAGGCTTGCTGTTGCCACTATGGCTCACAGACAACTTGGCCACCCGGAGGCCACAGGGTTCAGTCTCTTAGACAAATAGGCCACCGGACGTCGCCATGGTCCCAAAGTCTGAGTAAGTACCCCTTTAGCAAATCCCTCGCTCTCATGCACAAAAAGATGAAATGGTTTTGAGATATTTGGGAGGGCAAGAGCAGGGGCCTCAGTTAATGCCTTCTTTAGACTGTGAAAAGCCTGCTCTTCTTTGTCAGTCCAAACTAGCGGGCCATTTCCTCCGGTAGCAGAGTACAGGGGCTTGGCGATTTCTGCGAACGCCAATATCCGTAAACGACAGTATCCCATGGCCCCCAGGAATTCACGTACCTGTCTCTTGGTGGTGGGAGTAGGGATCTGCAGGATGGTTTCCTTCTGAGCACTAGTGAGTGTCCCTTTTCATTTGTTTATCTCATACCCTAAGTAGGAAACTCTGGGAAGACAAAGCTGGGCCCTCTTGGCTGAGACCTGACACCCAAGTTCCTGAAGGAGGTAAAGTAGGTCCCTAGTGTGTTGCAGGCAGCTGTCAGTAGTTTTGATAGGCAGTAACAGGTCGTCCATGTACTGGAGAAGAGTGCAGTTAGGGTGACTGGCTCAGAATGGTATAAGATCTTGTTGGAGGACTTCCCCAACAAGGGTGGGGGAATTTTTAAAACCCTGGGGTAACCGAGTCCAGGTTAATTGGGTGGTGTCTCCTGAGCCAGGATCTGTCCATTCAAAAGCAAAGATAGGTTAGCTTTTGGGGGCCAGAAGAATAGCAAATAAAGCATCCTTTAAGTCACGGACAGTGTATACTATATGTTCTGGCAGAAGCAGGCTGAGTAAAGTATAAGGGTTACGGACAGTTAGATGGACGGTGACTGTCTGCTTGTTAACTTCCCGCAAGTCCTGTACCGGCTGGTAATCATTTGTCCCAGGTTTCCGGACTGGCAAAAATGGAGTATTCCAGGCAGACTGACACAGTGTGAGTATACCAGCTGGTAATAGTCGATGAATATGGGGATTGATTCCCTCTCTAGTCTGCTGACTCATAGGATATTGTTTTACCTGAACTGGCAGGGTGGTGGCCAACAGTTCTACAACTACCGGCAGATGGTACTTTGCCAGTCGTGGGCAGTTTGACTCGGCCCAGACTCGAGGAAACGGAGTCTGTAAATCCAGTAGGAGAGGATTAGTTTTATTCTCCAGTGGTTGTGAGGACGAAACTAAGAGATACTTCTCCAACGGAGGGGTAGTTAGCAGGAGCTGGGCGGTAGCGGGTGCTGGGTCCCCTAACGGTGAGGTGAGCTTGTTGGGCCGAGAAGGAGATGGATGCCTGCAACTTATGAAGCAGGTCTCATCCAAGGAGGGGGAAGGGGCACTCTTGGACCACGAGAAACGAGTGGGTTACTCTTTCCTGTCCCAAACTCACCTCTCGTGAGTGGGTGACTGGATATTCCTGAATAGTTCCAGTAGCCCCTTGCACAGCCACCTTTTTATTAGAGACACTGCCCAAGGGTGTTTGCAGGACGAGTGTTCCACCCCTGTGTCAATTAGGAAGCGTAAAGCTGGTCCCCCACTGTGGCGGTCACCATGGGCTCCTGGGGACCAACGGAGAGGGTGCCCCAGCCCTGTCAATCGTCAGATTCCTCCGTAGCGGGGAGGATGAGGACCTTTTTCTTTTCTGGTTTTTCTTCTGGTTTTAATGGGCATTCCTTTTTCCAGTGTCCAATCTGTTTGCAATATGTGCATTGGTTTCTTTGTAGGGGAGCCCGCTCACCTTTTTGGCCTTCCTGGCAGGGACCCAGGGTCCCCTGGCCAGTGTTTTGTGATGGGGGTCCTTCCTTCTTGGCTCTCTGGATGGCGGCTACTAAGATTTTTGCCTTTTTGATGCTTTATCAGCAGCTCTTTCAGCTGCCTAAGCTGCCTGTTTTTGCTTTTCAAACTCGATTGTCATAAACTTTCTGGGCTATTTCTAAAAGTTGGCTGATACTCATTCCAGCAAATCTTTCCAGCTTTTGTAATTTTCTTTTAGTATCAGGGGCTGCCAGAGTCACAAATGCCAAATCAATAGCACAGCTATTCTTGGGAGCCACTGGGTTGAAAGCGGTGTTAAGTCCGATAGGCCTCCAGGAAGCATTCTAGAAATGCTCCTGGTGACTCATCAAGCCCCTGGACAACTTCAGTTGTCTTGGATAGATTCATGGATTTTCCAGCGGCTCCCTTGATACCTTTGAAGAAATACCAGTGAAAACCATACAAAGCTCTCTTCCCACCCAAGGAGTTTGGATCTCAATCAGGCCAGGTAGAGGGGAAAACCTCAAGGAGGTCCTGGGCTTCCTCCCCTGGGCTACCGGCTGATGTGAGGAAATACTTTCTGGCCTCTCTTCGGATACGGTCCCTCTCTTCAAAGGTGAAAAGGGCTAAAAGGAGTTGCTAACAGTCATCCCAGGTGGGTCAGTGAGTCTGGAGCACAGACTCCATCAGTGAGGTCAAGACCTGGTGCTTTTCAGAGAAGGGGGGATTATGAGCCTTCCAATTGTACAGGTCAGAAGCAGAGAAGGGGACATAAACTAAAAATGGAGCAGCGCACTCACTGTCCAGAGGGATTTGGGCATCTCTCAACGAGAAGAGTGGGGCCACCGTCTCCGGCCAAGGCCATGATCAGGTGACTATAGGTGGAGAGGCCCCAGGGGATGTAGTCAAGGAGACAAGGGAAGATTCTCGGGGAGCAGGAGGGTTACAGGGTGGTGGACCTGGATGAGAAAAACTTTCCTTCTTCAGAAGGAGGCAGTACGAGAGGAGCCGAGGGTTTGGGCAAAAGTGCAGTCTGGCTCTAAAGGATCTTGTAGGTGGGATCATGAATGGCACATGAGCGAAGCCATGGAGGAGGGCTCCGGACCAACTCTAGCCATTGATCAATGTAGGGAAACTGGGGTGTCCAGGAGTTTCAGCGACGACCCATCACACAGCCTGGACAGTTGTGGGGTTCAGTGACCCTTCTGGAGGCCACCCGGTTCCAAACTGTGAACAATCTACTTCACAGTGTCCGGAATTTGCCTTTTTTAAGGTGAACTCCATAATCCTCTGAGAAGCCCAGAGAAATACTGTAACATACACTGGAGAGGGCTCCAATCTCTATGGGGCTGGAAAGAAGAGTTTTCCATTATGGAGGCAATTAACAAAATTTCAGCAGAATTATTAAACGCAGCACAGAGATATTCACGGCCTGGGGGCTGTAGTATTGTGTCCGGAATTGGTAGGTTCTTGGTCTCGCGGATTTCAAGAATGAATCCACGGACCATCGCGGTGAGTGTTACAGTTCTTAAAGACAGTGTGTGTCTGGAGTTTGTTCCTTCAGATATTCAAATGTGTCTGGAGTTTCTTCCTTTTGGTGGGTTTGTGGCCTCGCTGACAGGAGTGAAGCTGCAGACCTTTGTGGTGAGTGTTACAGCTCTTAAAGGCGGCGTGGACCCAAAGAGTGAGCAGCACCAAGATTTATTATAAAGAGTGAAAGAACAAGACTTCCACAGCGTTGAGGGGGACCCCTAAGGTTGCCACTACTGGTTCCAGCAGCCTGCTTTTATTACCTTATCTGACCCCACCCACATCTTGCTGATTGGTCCAGTTTACAGAGAGCTGATTGGTTCATTTTACAGAGAGTTGATTGGTCCATTTTACAGAGAGCTGATTGGTCCGTTTTGACAGAGTGCTGATTGGTGCGTTTACAATCCTTGAGCTAGACACAGAGTGCTAGACAGAAAAGTTCTCCAAGTCCCCACTAGGTTAGCTAGATACACAGTACCAATTGGTGTATTTACAAACCTTGAGCTAGACACGGAGTACTGATTGGTGTATTTACAAACCCTGAGCTAGACACAGAGTGCTGACTGGTGTATTTACGATCCTCTAGCTAGACATAAAAATTCTCCAAGTCCCCACCAGATTAGCTAGATACAGAGTGCTGACTGGTGCACACACAATCCTCTGGCTAGATATAAAAGTTCTCCAAGTCCCCATCGGGTTCGGGAGCCCAGCTGGCTTCACCTAGTGGATCCTGCACCGGGGCTGCAGGCAGAGCTGCCTGCCAGTCCTGAGTTGCGCCTGCCACGCCTCAGCCCTTGGGTGGTTGATGGGACCAAGTGCCACGGAGCAGGGGGCAGAGCCTGACAGGGAAGCTCGGGCCGCGTGGGAGACCATGGTGGAGGGGGGCTCGGACATGGTGGGCTCCAGGTCCCAAGCCCTGCCCCGCGGGGAGGCAGCTGAGGCTCCACAAGAATTCGAGCACAGCACTGGCAGGCCGGCACTGCCAGGGGACCTGGTGCACCCTCTGCAGCTGCCGGCCTGGATGCTAAGCCCCTCATTGCCCTGGGCCAGCAGCACCGGATGACCCCGCCAGCCGGCCGCTCCGTGTGCGGGGCCCACCAAGCCCGTGCCCGGCCCGCCAGAACTCGCACTGGCCGGTGAGCGCTGCACGAAGCCCCAGTTCCTGCCCGCACTTCTCCCTTCACACCTCCCTGCAAGCAGAGGGAGATGGCTTCGGCCTCAGCCAGCCCAGAGCGGGGTTCCCACGGTGCCACGGCAGGCTGAAGGGCTCCTCAAGCGCCGCCAGAGTGGCTGAGGCCGAGGAGGCGCTGAGCGCTACGGCTGCTAGCACATTGTCACCTCTTAGTATCAGAAGTATTATAGCTAGAAGAAGCAGGAAAACAGCTGTAGCTAATGCTTCTTGTCACATAAGATCTACCTCCTCAAGGACCCCCTCACCCCTTAACTTATAGCCCAAATTATCTGTGGTGTCTCCACGACTCAAAGGCAGAAAGTTCAAACTCGGCCCTTTCTTTTAAGGGTTCTAGGAGGGAGAGCAGAGTCAAGTATTGAAGGGCTGGACTTGCAGTGACACAGGAAAACGAGATGTGCGGGGCAAGGGATGGGGATGAGGAGGAAAGGGGCCGCTCGGATCTTTCCTAAAGTAGGACAGTAGCCACGGAGGGATAGAATAAGAATCCAGACGGATGGAGTAGAGCACTACGGGTGTAGGTTTCTCTGCACAGTGCCTTATCTAAGGGCATGGGAAGTTACAGGATGACAGAAAAGGTGAGCAAGGAGGTCTGCAGGGTGGCTATTTTGAATCCACCACTGGTCTAAGGAGAAGATGGTCCAGTCATTGGGGCATGGAGTATGGCGATCTAAACACCAGCAATCTTTATGGTACCAGAAATCCCAAATGGGCGAATGTCTTCCACACCCCTCCCCGTAACAACACCTGATTTGCTTCTGACAGAAAAGGCAGGACTGGGATGGCCAGCCCAAACGACTGATGAGAGATTTGACCTCCTGAGATAGAAAATCTGTACTAAGGACCCTGAAGAAGTCCTTGCCCAGTGTCTATTGTCCTGTTTGGTGTCTGTCTAAATTTTGTATGTCCGGTTGAGCAGGGCTGAACTGTGTTCACACTGGGATATATGGGAATGACAAGGCAGCATGTGACTTCCAAAGTTAAGGTCACTTTGCTGTCTCGGATCACTAAGCCAGTTGTCATATAGTGAGGAGGCTCAAGTTGTCCTGTGGTGGGTCCCTGTGACAAGGAACTGAGCTCTCCTGCTGACAACCAGCAGTGCCTTCCCAACCATTAGAGTAAGTCACCTTAGAAGCACATTCTCCAGCTCCAGTGCATCCTTTAGATAACTGCCACTCTGGTCACCATCTTGTCTACAACCTCATGAGAAACCTCAGCCAGAACCACTCAGCTAAGTTGCCTCTGAATTCCTGAGCCACAGAAACTGGGAGATAATAAATGTTTACTGTTTAAGACTCTAAATTTGGAGTAATTTGCTATTCAGCCATAGAAACTGACACTGATTTCATCATGCCTGACACTGCTGTCTCCGTGGTTTCACGTCCCTGTGGTTAAAGCTCTCTAAGGGCTAATCATTAATTTCAGGATAAAATCCAAATCCCTTAACATAGCATAGGTCTTTTATGAAGTGCCTCCTGCGTGCCTCTCAGTCCCATCCGGCCCACTCTGCCTTTCCTCCTTGCATCACTCCAGCTACTCTGAAACACACTGCACCTTCCTAAATGTGGACAGATAAAATTGCCAGACTTTTCATAGGATGCCCAGTGAAATCTGAATTTCAGATAAACAATGAATAATTTGTGTGGCTATACAATATTTGGGACATACTTATACTAAAAATATTGCATGACACATACTTATTCTTAAAAGTTATTATTTTATCTGAAATTCACATTTAATAGGGCATCCTGTACTTTCCGTTGCTAAATCTGGCAATCCTACAGATGTGAGCTGCTCACTTTCAGCTCCTGCTCAGCCCCCAGCTGGATCACTACATGTGCCCCATAGCTCCCTGCCCTACAAGACTTGGCCCAGACATCAGTGCCCCTAGAAAGCCTAAGCTAACTTCTCTGCACCATACACACCTAGGATGGGTCAGATGTGCCTGCTGCAGGTTCCCACCCACCTGTCACACCTCTCTCATGCCACACACTTTGCAAGTATTTGTTTACCTGTCTCCATTACTAGACTCTGAGTTTCTTGAGGTCAGGCACTATCTTATTCACCACAACGTGACTTCAGTGCCAAAAACATAGTATAACCACAGTTTACAATTACTGAAGATTTACTCTAAGCTAGTTGCTGTTCTAAGATGTTCTGCATATATCAACTCATCGAATTTTCATATCAAGCCAAAGGAGGTACTATTAATATCCAACTTTTACTGGGGAGGAATCTGAGACAGAAATAGGTTTTGCGACTTCTCCAGTGTCATTTGAAAATGGCAGGGAAGTTGGGGTTCAAAGCCAGGAGTCTGACTCCAGAGCCAACCCTCTAACAAGCTAGACAAATTGCGTCTTTACAGTGTATGATAAGTGCTTGCCAAATGCATGTAAGGACTGACTATCCAGCTAAGTTTCTCCAAACTAGATAACTGCCTTTAAGCATGGACCTTGCTGCCTGTGCCCCTCCCAGCTCTCTCTCCAGTCGCCACTTCCCAGCACAATGCATGGGTGCCTTCTTCAAAAGCAAATACCTTCTCTCTTCTTCAAATCCTGACTATAGATCCAGGGTAGCACCATATACCACACCTCCCTAAAAAAGGAATGGTTATAGGCAGGGTGTGGCAGCTCACGCCTGTAATCCCACCACTTTGGTAAGCCGAGGCTGGCAGATCTCCTGAGGTCAGGAATTTAAGACCAGCCTGGGCAACATGGCAAATCCCCATCTCTACTAAAAATACAAAAAATTAGCTGGGCATGGTGGCACGTGCCTGTAATCCCACCTACTCAGGACGCTGAGGCAAGGGAATCCCTTGAATCTGGGAGGCGAAGGTTGCAATCAGCCGAAATCGCACCACTGCACTCCAGCCTGGGTGTCAGAGTGAGACCCCATCTCAAAATAAAAAAATAAATAAAAATTAAAAAATAAAAGTGGTTACAGCATGTACCTTAGAAATACAAGCCAAGAGAGCACTGTGGTTAATACTGTGAGTTCTAGAGTAAAATTCCCTCAGCTTAGATCCCAGCTCTACTGCTTATTACCTGTATGGTTTTGGATGAGGCCCTGAGACTTAGATTCTTCATCTGAGAAATGGAGATGCAGCATCTGGAACATAGGATGTATTCAATAAATGTCAGCTGTCACCATTGTCGTTGCCAATCCACTGGCATACGACAGGTTGCCATACCTGTCGTTGCCTACAGGCAGGTATGTATGGGCCTGGCAAAAGAAGTTAAGAGAAGGCTGCAGGCGCTGGGGAGCATGTGGGGAGGCTGTGTGGAGCTGCGTGCTCGGGGGACTGCACACCCACTGAAGTGTGTGAAGGGCGAGCAGTGATGGGTTCTGCATCAGTGGGGCTGGAAGCGTGTGGGGGGCTGTATGTGGACCTGCTGGCAAGGTGGGGACTGCACGTGCGGGCTTGGGGACTGTGCGGGTTTGGGGACTGTGCGCACGGAAGGCTGCAGACGCTGGGGAGGGTGTGGGGGGCTGCCCTCACCAAAGGCAGCATGCTCCAGTAAGCGCAGAGGCGGAGGTGCTCTGCTCGCTGCGGAACACGTGGGGACACGAAGGCACTGCCCGCGCAAATGGTTTCAACCGCATTCCCCCTACCCCACATTTCACAATCGCCATGATGACCCGGAAGTCCGCAATGGCGGCGGGTACAAGTCGTTGAGGCTGAGAGGCGAGTCAGGCCTTTACAGACCTCACCCTACTCAGCTGGGCTGTGCCAGAAATTGACCGGTACAGGGACTATTAAAAATAGTCGGGCAAACGAGGAATAAGCTCAAAAGCGGAGTCTCCTGAGCCGTTTCAATCTTCCTGCCCCAGCCAGTCAAAGCGGTGGCGCGCGGGCCTCCCAAGCCTGGAGCTGAAGAGGGAGGAAGTGGCGGAAGAGTCGGGGCTGCCTCTGCGGCTTTCGACACTAGGCGGAGGGAACCTGCCAGGGGGCGGGTGTAGGTCTGCAATCTGAGAGGCCAAACGGCTTACAGCTGGAGGTGATCGCTAACACCCTTCTTCTGGGCTGCTTTCAGAAGCACGGAGGCCGGAGTACTGCGCGCAGTGGGGAGCACGTGAGGGGACAGGGAGGGACTGCCCTCGCGAATGGCTTCAACTGCACGTCCCCCAGAACCACATTTCACAGTTGCCATGACGACCCAGAGGTCCACAACTGCGGTGGGTACAAGTCCTTGAGGCTACCAGGCGAGTCAGGCCTTTCCAGACCTCACCCAACTAGGCTGGCCTGCACCGGAAATTGACCAAAACAGGGACTATGAGAAAGCAGTCCAGCAATCGAGGAGTAAGCTCAAAAGCGGAGGCTCCAGAGCCTTTTCAATCTTCCCGCCCCAGCCAGACGAAGCTGCGGTGCAGAGCATCCCAAGCCCAGGAGCCTGAGATGGAAGAGTGGGGTGGCCTCTGCAACTTTCCACCCTAGGCGGAGGGAACTTGGCAGGGGGTGCGCAGAGGTCCGCAATCTGAGACGGCTAAATAGTTGGAAGTGATCAGCCAAGACCCTTCTTCTGGGCTGCTTCCGGTTGATCCATAATTTCCTGGCGCAGCTCCAGGATAAGGTGCAGGACCTGCAGGCCCATCGGTTCTCCACCAGGACCACTGTCGGCATCTGTGAGGAGAGGGCAGGAGGGCCCTAGGAGGGAGCCCCATGCCGCTTTTCTTGGATTTTGAAGGAGATCAGTTTAACAAGCAAGGGTTTGTGGGTGCCTAGGAGCAAGTAATAGCAAGGTCCGAGCTCTGGAAAAGCGTGGCAAGAATCGCCAAGCCCCATTAGTTCTTGTTTTAAAACATTTTCAGGGTTTTCTAACAGTGGTCACCCCTATGTCACAAAAAAGAAATGTTATCTGAATCAGGGCAGCCAATTATCATAGTTGGTAAAAAGGATTAGCTGGCTCTTGGGTAACAGAGATTGTTTCTCAGCACCTGAAAGCAGAATAAAATGGAGTTTAAAAAAATTAGTTGAGAACATTTATAATGGAAATAGGGTCAAAGTAGATATATATTGCCCAATTGACTTCCATCTTGCTGTGGAGCTTCAGTGCCTACAATTGGGAGATTTCCTTATTTATGCACCTGAAGGGTTTTTTCTTCCCCCATTCCCTTCCCTTCATTCCCTTCATTTTCTGTAGCATAAGAGGGAGCTTAAATGTAGTTGCTGTTGGTATAGAATCAGTTTTGAGCCTAGCCCTAAGTCAGACTGACTGCTGATACAAACTGTCAGATAAATGTCTCTTAATGTCAATTATTGTACTTTTCTCACTGTAAGTTGACTGTTGATGTCAAAGTAGAATGTGTCCCCACACTTGAAGTGTTAACAGTACTTGAGGAATGATGGAGGACCGAGGTCTGGTGCACTGAAGGAACCCTAGGGTTGGGTAAAATAATGCGTGACTATCATGAGTGTTACAGGAGTTCAGAAATGTGAACAAATGCTTTAGGATGGGAAGTGGGAAATGAGATCAGGGAAGACTTTTAGGAAAAGGTGAGATTCGAATTGTGACAAAAGGCTACTATTTGGATATGTGGAGCTGAGATCAACAAGTGTCAGAGGCTGATAGAACAGCATGATCAAAGTCATAGGAGGGAGAAAACATGAAAGCCAAGTAGGCTGAAATGAAAGGCACGAAAAAGAAGTAATAGGAAATAAATTGAGAAGGTTGATTGGGACCAGCCTTGGAGAGTCTAATTCAAGGTTAGGTGTAAGGCATTTGAACTTCATCCTGTAGGAAGGCGTTGATTAATTCTTTTCTTTAAAAAAATTGTTTTAATGAGATGAAATCACATAACATAAAATTAATCGTTTTAAAGTGAACAGTTTAGTGGCATATAGTACATTCCCAATATTGACACCAAGCGATTTTTAAATAGTGACATGATCAGAAGTGAGCTTCAGAGATTAACTCGGCAGCAGTGTGTAACAGAGACTGAGAAAGGGAGCAGAAAGAATAATTGGAAAACTAGCACTAGAATCCAGGCAGTAATAGTCTTCACAAGGGTAGCCACAGCAGACATGGAGAAGACAGGTGAGACCTGATGGAGATAGACCGACAGGAGTGGATGGGTGGCCTGGTAGAAAAGGAGGCTGAGCAGGGAGAAAGTTCAGGAATGAAGGTTTTGGATTTGGGAGTTATCTCTGTAGATGTGAGCACTGAAACTTTAAGAATGAGTGAAATTGCCAAGAGAGAAAAGTGAGCAAAGGACAAATACTTGGGGAAAACTTCTCGTTTTAAGAGATGAGAGGAAAAGGAAAAACCAGATAAAATCAGAGTAGTCACAGAAATAGAAGAACTGGGAAAGGTGGTGTGATGAAAGATGAGAGGGGAAGAGATCCAAGAATCTGACCAAATGCTACAGAAAGATGCAAAAGAATTGTGATAACTAAAAGGTCATTGATCATTTAAAAAAAAACTTATGAGAACCTAGTAAAAAGAAGTTGGCCAAAGATCTTGTCATTGAACCAGCGGAAAGAGATGGGGAGTACATTGGTTTGACGGGCTGTCAGACCGCAGAGAGTGTTTTAAGGTGTAGGAGTTTTAAAGGCTGAGGGGAAGGATCAAGGGAAGAGGATGAGATTGAGATTCCAAGACAGGAAATAATTAGTGGAGCAAGTCTTGGAATATTTGGGAGGGTAGAATTAAAGACACAAATTTGAGAAGCTAACTGTGGAAAAGAGGAGAGAGAATTCCTTTTCTGAGATGGCAGGGAGTAGAAAAGCGAGGATTACTATGTGGAGAAATGTTAAAGTGGAGATAAAAGAAGTTGGGAGTGCTGGCGTCTAATGGTCTGTTTCAGTGAAGTATGAGGCTGGGTCACCTTCAGAGGTGAGATTGATAGGATGCCCGGGTCCAGGGGACATGCTTCTGTCACAGCTTGGAAAGGGCATGTGATAAGCCCTTCAAGCATTTAGAATACTGGCATCACTACACTGTATCATTTCTTTTTTTTTTTTTTAAATGTGGTATGTGGGTTAAGGGAGGGAGTGAGAGACACAGAAAGATTCTGAGCATCTTTGGAAAGCTGGATGTATTTGGTAGCATATTTGACCTTTTCCTTATATATCATCTGAAGAGTTTTTGCCAGTGTATATAGTTTTACAATAATTAGAAATAGGATATAAATATAGCTGAATAAGATAGCCTCTGTACATTTTAAAATTAATGAAGCCTAATAAACAGTTAATGAGCATCTTTACAACCTTCTAAATTTTTCAACCTTTTAAAAATTATAGCAACCGTGCTTGCGGACAGTCCAAAAACACACCATGGGCCATACTTTGCCTATCCTGATATAAAACAAGTAAATCTTCTGAGAAGTATTTAAGATAAGCCCAGAACAGTTAGTAATATAGGAAAAGATCTGGATAAACATGGTTGAGAATTTCAACATTACAATTTTTAAATTTTTTAAAATTTAATTTCTTCAATAATTATTGAATGAATTTACATTTATTTTGTTAGCCAAGTGGAGTAATTTTAGAATTTTTAAGAGGCTACTATTGGTGGTTTATAAGATGACTTGCCAAGTATATTTGGGATCACCATAAGAAATACCATTATAAAATCTCAGAGGGGAGGTAGGACTTCTGGAATAGCCAAGGAAATGCACTCCTCCGCGACGACAATGAAAATACTTGGAAAATTATCAAAATCATTTTCTTCAAAACTCTGGAAATTAACCAAAGGTTTACAACAATCTAAAGGACATTAATTCAAGAAAAGCTGCTGAACCTCTATAAGAACAGCAATGTTTGTGGTGCTTTAACTTGTCCTATTCCCCACTCTTCTCTCCCCAGCTCCATGCTACTCTTGAAAACAAGCAATCCCCCAACGAAACTGGGGCACAGGCTGCGTTTGCAGCTCCTGTAAAAGCTCCATACCCAGAGCAGTGTCTCCCAGCTCCCGGGTGAAGTCTTACGTATACATGGGGCGCTGGCACAGGTGACTCCAGATTAGTCTCCTAGGCCATCTAGCAGCTCCTAGGTCTGGGTGCTTGCAAAGAGCTTGTGATTCATCAAGGGTTGAGTTGCACAATGAGGCTTTTAGATGTGCTGCTGAGGAAGTGATTGCCTGCATTTAATCGTCTTCTGATGAATGCTAGGGAAACTGATCTAGAGTGGCTCCTCCTGGTTAGAACTAGCTGAAGCATACTGTATATATTTACTTCTTTCAAAAATGTCATATAAAGGAATAGAAAATAATACTGAAAAAAACAAAAAAGGTCACAATTATCCGTAATTCCATCCCTCCTACCAATTACCTGAAGTAAAAAAACTCTCTCAAGTCTCTCCTTTTGCTTGTCAAGCCCCGCTGCAGACCGGTAAGCTCTGTTCAGAATTTACTTTGTGTCCTGGATTTTTCCTATACTCATAGAGACAGGATTAGCTGGCCATCTTGCTTTGTGTGCTATCTTTCTAGACATGTAAAATAATACATTTGAAATACTTGTTTTAACGATATTTTATAATTAAAGCAGCTTTTAATAACTTTCCTTTTTTCTTTTTTCCAGCTGTCTTTGTGGCAATTTTACACTGATAAGATTTAGTTTCAATTTGAAATATTTAAAAATATTTGAATTAAAAATTGCCATCACTCGTTGCATACTTCTGGCTATATTTGTAGAACATCTTTATGTGCACCAATTTATACGTATATTTTGCTTTTTTACAAACCTCATATGTGAAGCAGCATTTATACAACAGATGCATTAAGGGAATAGTAACTTATGAATTAAAATAATTTTGCTTTATCAAATAATTCACTACATGCTTCTTTAAATATGTAGCTTTTCTAGTGTATTTTGCATGTGTAGTTCATTTAAAACCCTCCTTTATTTTATGGTAATTATATGTTGTTAGTGAAATAACTTTTTTTTTTTTTGAAACAGTCTTGCTCTGTCTCCCAGGTTGGAGTGTAGTGGCGCGATCTTGACTCACTGCAACCTCTGCCTCCCAGGCTCAAGTGATTCTCATGCCTCAGCCTTCCGAGTAGCTGGGATTACAGGTGTGCGCCACCACACCCAGCCAATTTGTTGTATTTTTAGTGGAGACGAGGTTTCACCATGTTGGCCAGGCTGGTGTCAAACTCCTGGCCTCACCTGCCTCAGCCTCCCAAAGTGTTGGGATTACAGGCATGAGCCACCACACCCAGCCAGTGAAATAACTTTGGTGATAAAGTTTTAGTAACACCTGCCAATTGGAAATCAGGTAAAAAAGAAGATAAAGATTCCGCAGTGGTTATACAGAGTTAAATGGCTTTGAGTCTTTCAGTGTGCAAGCCTGTGTATATTATTTTACAAAAGTGTTTATAAAAATTTGTAAAATAATATTTCCCTCTGGAATATTTTATTTTTACCTGTGCTCAGCGATTTCTACCCTTGGGAGGTATGAGATTTGCCCCTATGTTCTTTTGACACAGTGCTGCTCTAGATATTTAGTCTGCAGGGAGATTTTGATGTTAGAACTGAGGCTGCAATGGTAGGGAATATTCCTGCAGTTTTTGGTACCCTGGCATATGGCCTACATGTAAAGACGGGTTAGTGGAAAACAGGGTTAATATATGGAGCTTTATTTTCAACTTCACTGGAAAGTACTGACTACCTAAGTTAGCTATAGCATAATTGTCGACCACAGCTCATTTTGTTTATCACATATGCTCCTTTCTTCACTGCCTACAGCTGTTGAGTTTCACTACTAAAATGTCTTCAAGCACACACCTGTGTTCTCTGGCACTTGAAATTTGATACCTTATGTGATATTATACTTATTGTAAGTCTGCTTTGATCTAAAGCAATTTTATTTAAAATTATATTCTGAACCCTTTTCAACAGTTATGGAGGTATTTCCCAAGGCTGCTACATTAGAATCATTTGAAACTTAAAAAACAAACAATAACCTGCCTCTGTTCTGATTTTCTGATTTAGAGACCTGGGATGGAAGGAAGGGTGAAAAAAGCCACAAGAATTTCAGGTATATAATTAAGGTTTGTTTTTTTTTGAGACAGTCTCACTCTGTTGCCCAGGCTGGAGTGCAGTGGCATGATATTATCTGCTCACTGCGACCTCCGTCCCCTGGGTTCAAGCAATTTTCCTGCCTCAGCCTCCCAAGCAGTCAAGATTACAGACATGCACTACCATGGCTGGCTAATTTTTGTATTTTTAGTAGAGACGGGGTTTAACTATGTTGACCAGGCTGGTCTTGAACTCCTCACCTCAAGTGATCTGCCTGCCTTGGGCTCCCAAAGTGCTGGGATTACAGGTGTGAGCCAATGCACCCAGCCACAATGAAGTTTAAAAACCACTGGTTAAGGAATTTCAGGTGTGTGCCATACTGGATTATAAATGCCTAAAAACATACAAGTTAGTAAGCAAATTATAAAATTAGTATTATAACAACTTATTTTCTTTTTTATGGCTTTCTTTGCTTATCGCTTATTTTAGTGTTGGTTTTGAAACTTGTTCTTATTGTAATATGATACTTCATTTTTTTTCTAGGTTACATTTAGTAACACTTTTTGAAAATGATCATCATATCTCTCACCTCATCCTTGGAACAGGAGATGACTTTTCACACTGAAATGATTAGATTTCTTCTTCTAACGAATTAATCTGTAGTTTAAGAATAGTGAGACTATGAGGTAGAAATGTATTAGGAATTGAAACCAGCTTTTGGTGAACTGCACTGTTTCATAAGCTATAACCCAGGTTTATTATTTAAATAGTAAACTATTTGAGATTATTCTTCTGTTACTCATTTCATTATCTCTCACCCTTTCCTAATGCAGACTGCTTTTTAAGATAATAAAGATGAATTATAATAGCTGAGAAAGGAGAACAAAGGAAGCACTGAGGAAGTGATAAAGGGGAATGAAATGAGATGTTATCAGAAATTGCTTTCTCTTTGGCTACAGTTGGGAGATCCCATGTTTCACCTGGGTCTTTTAATGATGATGATTATTTGGCTCTCTTTTGATTTCAGGATAATCTCTTTTAAGAGATGAAGTTTGATATAATTTTTAAATAATTTTGCTTTTCGATACTTAATTTTTAAAATGGAGTTTCCTGCTGTACACATCTCACATAATTATTGTGAGTAAGTGGGATAGTGAATGCCAAAACTGCAGTTTTACATTTAGAAGACACCACAACCGTCCATCTTCCAGATCTCCTCACAGCTGGTTGGGGGCCGAGTGAAGCATTGAAACTGGCTCTCCTCACTCTGGCCATTGCTTTTTGTTTAAATTGTGGTAAAATTTAGATTTAAATTTGTAATAAAAAAATTTCAATATGTTTATCATTTCAGCGTACATCTCAGTGACATTAAGTACATTCATGTTGTCTTGCAACTATTACCACTGTCCACATCCAGAACTTTTTGCTATCCCAAACAGAAACTCTACCCACTAAACACTAATCACACCCAACTCTATTTTCTGTCTCTATGAATTTGCCTATGCTAGGCCCCACAGTCACTGCTTTTTTATTTTCATCCCTATATTGCCCCTATAAAGTTTCAAAGCATTGGATACATTAACATATGTATGACATTTGAACATTTTAAAGGTATTTCCAAAGACAGAATATAAAATATTATTAAATAAAGAGTGTAACTGTGGCAGAGTCTGGACTTTGGTGACAGACTGCTGGATTCTAATAGCAGTTCTGTGCTTTACTGTATGATGGCTAGTCAGGTAACCTCTCAGATTTTCAGTAATCTCATCTGCTCAATAGAAACAATGCCAACCTTAGAGCGGTTTAGGGAAAATGAAGGGGGATAATGAATGGCAACACATAGCAGAATACTTAACACAAAACAGTAACTGTTATTAGCAACTTATTTATATATTTAATATTTCCCTAAATATAGACTTTTGCATATTAGATATCCTTTAATTACTGTATTGCTTTATCCTCCTAAGCAGAAAGGAAAATTCTTTATGAACTCATATTTTGCCAATCAACTATGAGGTAATGGCCTTTCAGACAGCAGCTAAAACAGACCTTTAATTTAGTAGTTACTCGTGTTGGATGAGGCAGATATGAATATAGCATATCGCATTTTTTAGAGACAGTGCATTTTAAACAATGTGGCCCTTTTTTGCTTTTAGATTTTAGGAGTGAAAACAAGAAATTGAAGGGGAAATAAGACACAACATGCTGTTGTTAATCCATGAATTTTAACTCAACAGCACTTTTACTATCCTAATGAAGACTTTATTTTATATGCTGAAGTGTAAGACACTAAAATAATGTGCTTTTTAGTATATAACATTTGTGAGCAACAATAGTCAATCGACATTGAGCTTTCACTTTGCACAGAGGATTTGATGGAGCTATGAAGTAGGCCAGAAGCATTGGATTCCTTGCTCATGATGCTTATGGTCATTATATTTTATTTCCTAAGAGCATGGAAAAAAAGAAGTAATTTTCTATATGCAAAGTTATACAGAGGCATGAAGGCATCCCTGTTTATGATAGAATTAATCAGATGTCAACCTTCAAGCATCTCAAATGTGGGGGATAAAACCAGATTTGGTAAAATTAAACATACACTGTCTACACATTTTAAGACATTATTAGAGAAACTCTTTAAATTGTTGGACCATCCCTCCAACTCTTTAGTTTGAAAACCTATAGACAATTTGAAAGAATAGTACAGTGATCACTTGAAAATACATGCTTTTTAAAGTCCAAGAATGCAAAATAGCGAGGAGTAATTAGCAAATCTTATTACTTTTTTTTTTCAGAAAAAAAGTTCTAAAATGATAAAAATAAATATTTTAAAGTTTTAATTACATTGACAATATATGCCTTTTTTTTTTAAAAAAAAAAAGGACTTTATTATTCCTACTTCAAGACCATTATTGAAGCACCTTCATTTTTGGAAAGACTGTGGATGATTACGAATGACAGGCTTACTGAATAATACTCTTGTAATTAATACAGTAAAACGCTTCCATCTTTATCCAGAGGTGAGTCATCATTTGAGACAAATCATATTTGTAGAGTGATCCTTTTTATCAGATAAAAATAGCACAATCTTGTTAAGAAAGGGAGGGAGCTTTCAGGTGTATTAATTGTGTGTATCCTTACAGTTGAGCAGAATATCATAAGCTCCTCTCGTAAAATGTAAAGACCCCAGAAACTGTTCTCGCATGAACTCAAAGAATGAACCTTAGTGTGTAAATAATGGCCAGGGTAATAGACAAGCCAAATGAAAAAGACAGTCATGGGAGCCAAAAAGGTTCTAAATGGGCATGGGCTTTTGGCTTTGGACACCTCATAGGTGGGCACGATGACCACGCAAAGGGACAGTGAGAGTGATGAGCTTGAATAGTGATCTTGGAGTTAGTACGGTAAGATTTCTTTAGTCACACAGCCAGAAATCTATTACTATCTTCCAACACTTAGCCTAAAAAAGTATGGTTGTTATAGTAGTCTGTAAATGCTAGAAATTTGAAAAATGGAGACAAAATTAGTGAACTCAGTTTTTGAATTCAAGATAAATGCTAAATTTGACACCATGGTAAATACTACTGTTGAGTTTAAAGTTGTCTCAGAATCCAGCATATTAATTAAAAGTTTCTGCTTTCTAGTCCTTTATTCATATTTTTATAGCTTTTAAAAATTACTATTTAGATTTTGAAATGCTTAAGACTACAGACTTAGAAAATAGTATTCAAATATGTGTGATCAACCATCTAGAATAAATGCAAATCTTTGTCATTTTTGCATCAGCTATTTAAAAATAATTAAAATTTATAAATACAGTTAAAATCACCTTTGTTCTGCTTCTAGTCCAACTTATACCTTTATTAAAATTTGGTGTGTGTAACCATCCAATCTCTGTTTTCAGAGATTGTTTTATTATGTGCTTTAAGTCCACATAAATGATCTCATACTGAATGTGTCACTGTAGGATTTTTTTCTTCAAAATTATATTTTTAAACTTCATGTATATATATATTTCTTTAATTTTAACCATTTTATGAATTGTAAAGTTTATGTATTTCCCCATCTTAATATATTATTTCCAATTTTTTTATTACAAGCAATGTAATCTCAAATGTGCACTTCTGTGTGATTTTCTTCTGTATATGTGCAGTATTTTGTCTAGGATATATACCTAGAAGTGGACTTGCTGTTATAGAGTGTGTGCTTTTTCAGCTTTACCAAATATTGCTAAATTGCTGTCTGACGCAAATGTAGCAGTTCACACTGCTGTCTAGAATTTTCTCATATACTTATTAGATTTTGAATTGTCAGACCTGTTATGATGGCTGTGATATACTTTTTAAATTTGTACTTCCCTTATTATTTATGAGGATAAATATATTTCCATGTTTAATAAGCATTTGGATTTGTTCTTCTATCAATGACATATATAAATCTTGGTCACCAAATCAGCTTTTTTGAGGTATGACTTACATGTAATAAAATGTGCCAATTTTGAGTGTACCATTCTCTTGAGTTTTGACAAATGTATGAAGCTATGTATCCATCACCACAATTGAGTTACAAAACATTTTCAGAATGCCAAAAAATGCTCCATTGTGGTAACTGTCTTTTCCCTGATTGAATTAATTTTCTCGGTACGTTTGTTGAAAACTGATTGACCACATTATGTGTGAATCTGTTTCTGGACTCTATTCTTCTCTTGATCTATAATTATGCCAGTACCACACTGTCTTGATTACTGTAGCTTTACAATAAATCTTGAAAGTAGATAGTTCTCCAACTTTGTTTTTCCTTTTTAAAACTGCATTTCTATCTAAATGTTAGGGTCAGCTTATTAATTTCTCAAAAAAAAAAAAAAAACCTGCTGGGATTTTGGTTGGGATTATGTTGGATTTGTACATGTATTTGGGAAGAACTGACATCTTAACAATATTGCATTTTCTAATCCACGATCATGGAATAGATCTCCATTTTACTGATTATTTTTAATTTGTCTCAGCAATGTTTTGTATTTTTCAATGTACAGTCTTCCTCAGTACTCTTTTATTATAAATGGTATTATTTTAAAATTTTTTATTTTTCCATTTTTTGTTGCTTTTGTATAGAAATATAGTTGATTTTGAATATTAACTTGTACCTGCATCTTGATGAAGTCAGCGGTTCTAGTAGCTTGTTTGTAGAATCCTTTGGATTTTTCTATGCAAATGATGATACAGTCTGTAATTAAAAGCAGTTTTATTTTCCAGTAGATATACCCTAAATGTTTTTAAAACAGCTTTACTGAGGTATAATTGACATATGATAGCTGGTCATATAGATGAAGTGTAAAATTTGATTAGTTTTGGCCCACCTGTAAAACCATCACCACAATCAAAACAATTGGCACATCCCTCATCCCGAAGTTGCCCTGTGCTCCTTGGTAATCCCTCCTTCCTTCATCTCTCTTTGCCCACATCCCATCCCTAGGAAACCACTGATATTCTCTTTGTCATTATGGTTTAGTTTGCATTTTCTAGAATTTTATAGAAATAGAAACAGAGTTGTTCTGTGCCCAGGTCTTAATTTATGCGATTGACTGAGTGATGACATAGATAGATCAGTGCCACTGAAAGAAGAATTTATGATTAATACTTCCTTGGAGAAGAGGACAAGTCACATCACACAGAGCCACAGGAGAGATACAGTTTGGTCAGGCAGAAGCAGTACTGAGGGTAAAGCCTAAGCCATCGCTTTTATTGGGGTTTCTATGGGAAAGGCAAAACTGGGCAGAGTTTAAAAAAGAAAAGAAGTAAAATCGAAAGACAGTTGACAAACTGGGAGAAGATATTTGTTTGGTTTCTTTTTGTTTGTTTTGAGACAGAGTCTCACTTCATTGCTCAGGTTGAAGTGCAGTGGCGTGATCTTGGCTCCCTGTAGCCTCCACCTCCTGGGTTCAAGCGATTCTCCAGCCTCAGCCTCCGAATAGCTGGGATTACAGATGCGCGCCACCACACCTGGCTCATTTTTGTATTTTTAGTAGAAATGGGGTTTCACCATGTTAGCCAGGCTGGTCTCAAACTCCTGGCCTCCAGTGATTCTCCCGCCTCGGCCTCCCAAAGTGCTGGGATTACAGGCGTGAGCCACCATGCCCGGCCAGGAGAAAATATTTGTAATATACCTCACAGAGAAAGGGTTAATACACCTCACATATAAAGAACTCTTAATTCTTTATATATTTAGCTTCTGGAGGCTTCAGGTGTCAGTTTGGTGATGAAGAGAGCTGGAATGATGACACTCTTATTCCTACAAGGAAAATAGCTGGACAAACTGCAAGATAACACCTTTTCTTGAACCCTTCAGGAAACTGAGGTCAGAGGACAACCAACGCAAAATTTCAAGGAGGACAGGTGCCTGCAGAAAGCAATAGGAACTGAACATTCTGGAATAGGAACTGCTTGACTGAGATAGATGCTTTTGAATGCCATATAAGCTGGTACAAAGATTAAACCAGAAATTTTTTAATGAACTGCTAAAGACTTAAGTGTGAGCTGGCATGAAATGTGAAGGTGAGCAGGGTCTCTCAGGGAAGATTGGGGAAGTATTTAGAGAAAGCTTTCACTATGGCTACAGGACAGGAAAAGCAATCATTGTTGACTCTGCTCACACCCATGTTGTGAAATCTCTCCTAAGGAAAAGACAGCCATGATCTGCAGGGAGAACGGTATCAAACCCATTGTCTGAGGACACTGGTGGGTATCCAGTGAAGCTGGTGAAAGAGAACAGGCAGGAAAAAAAAAAAAGAAACCCTAAATGTTAAAAAAAACAGTCATATTCCTTGAAGAGGGAACACTTACAAAGGGTACAGCCCAAGCCCCAAATTCACAGTACCTGCCTAAGACTGAGGCTTAATTGGAACGTCAGAAAACCTGTTACTCTTCCCCCATTACATTAACAAGCCTTTGGTAAAAATCTCAGTGGGATGTGACTGAATGAGTTTTGCAAGGCATTTTCTTTCTAGGGAGCAGCACAAAGGAAAACCCAAAACCAAGCTCAAAACAAGGTACCACTACAGGAATTTGAAATTGCTAGTGTCCACAGCAGCAACAAACTCCGGCTTTGGTAACTACAGCAATTACAAACTTCAAATCCAGCCCACCCTAACTAGATTAACACAAATCCCTAGAATAAAGACTTAACAGTAAGAAAGATGTTCTTATTTTCAAGCATAAAAATACTGACCTCTATGTCTACTGTTTTATACATGTCTTAACTTTCAGCAAAAATTATGAGGCATACCTAAAGGTAAGAAAAAGCAAAGTCTGGACAGACAGAGCAATCATCAGACCCAAAGAAGATACAGATACTGGAACAACTGGACAGATTTAAGTCACTATGATTAATATTTTAAAGACCCAAATAGACAGATGATATGCAAGATCAGATAGATAATTTTAGCAGAGAGTTGGACACTTTAAGAATCAAAGGGAAATGCTAGAAATAAAAAAAAAGTAGTAAAAAATCCCTTAGATGGGCTCATCAGCAGACACAACAGCAGAAGAAATAATCAGTGAGTTTGAAGATAGGTCAATAGGAATGCAAAGAGAAAAAAAAGTGGAGGAAGGAAACAATAGAGCATCTAAGAGTTGTGACACCATATCAAATATTCTAATATATGCGTAATTAGAATCCCAGTGGGAGAGGAAAGGATGAGGAAGAATAAATATTTGAAAAATAAATGACTGAGAATTTTCCAAAATTAGTGACAGATACCAAACCACAGATCCAAGAAACACAGAGAACACCAAAAAGGATAAATACCAAACAAATGTATGAATGAATAGATAAACCAAACATGCGTATACAAACCTAGGGGTAAATGTAAACACATTAAAGAGTATGAGACAGAGACTATCTTACAAAGCCTAAAATACTTATCGTCTGGCTCTTTATAGGAAAAGCTTGCTGACCTCTTATCCAAGAGAATGAACAGACCAGGGATATAATGTGAGTTTCTTGGGCAGCACCAAGGGCTTCATTTGAGGTTGATGGTGTTGACCTGAGAACAAAACCAGCCAACAGAATTGTGTTTCTCCAGCTATACTCAGATTCCCAAGTATGAAAACGGAGAAAATGGAGAGTTGGATTTAATCATGTTGGGTCAGCTTTCCCTTGGATGTAGAAAGCCAAAAAGAACATTGCTCGTGGCCTTCCAGCAATGTCAGCAGCAAAAACAACAAAAGCCAGACAGTCTTCAAATTTACAACTTTTCCTGAAGCAGTCAGGGAGCTGAGATCACAGGGCAATCAAATAACCCAAAATAAATTAAAAAGAAAAAGCACCTGCAAGGAGAACAGAAACAAGCATTTAATTACACGGGTCATACCACTAGACATGATGGTAAAGAATTCAGCTCAAATTGTTCACCAGTTGGTAAATGCCCAGTGTGGGTTAGCAAGGGAATTTGCAATTGCTTACAGACATTTTTACACAGATCTCATAGGGTGCTGACAAAAGATTAGCAAGAGTGCTCAGAAAGCATCCTCCATGGTAAAGCCTGGGAGAACAGGAGCCACTTAGAGAAAGGCAAGAAACCCACCCAACCCCCTCTTCCTTATCTCCCCTATAAGTCTTAACCTCTCTTGTCTTAAATGCTGGGGGAAAGGTAACAAACACTGTCCTTTTCACATTACTGGTACAAAAACAGGCCGCAGATCCTGATTTGGTCCCTGAGCCTTATTTTTGCTAACCCCTTGATGCCTGTTTCATATCTTCTCTCTCCAGTTATCCCAAACCTCCTCTCCCCCTTTCATTCTCAGCTAATGACCTTGTTTTCTACTGTTTTCCCGTGCCCATTATGTATTTCCTAGCTGTATCCTAGGTGCCTACTTCCTGGAATATGGAGTTGATTCAGTATCATATTTGTTGCATGAATGAAACTATGCAAATTTCCTTGTGCTACATACTCAGTAGTCAATGGATACAACCTGAGCACAACCAAAATTAGGTTTATCTGTATCCTCATCTGCATTTGGTATTGTCACTATTTTTTATTTTACTCATTCTTACACATACGTAGTGATATATCATTATGGTTTTAACTTACATTTCCCTATTGGCTAATGATGATGCACATCTTTTTGTGCTTATTTGCCATCCATATGTGAAACGTGTCTTTATGTATTTTGCTCCATTTCTATTTGAATTGTTTGTTTTATGAATTTTGGATCTTAGGGTGTTCTTTACGTATTATAGATGCTAATTACTTTTCATATATATGGCTTGCAAATATATTTTCCCAGTTTGCCTTTTCATTCTCTTAAACAGGGTCTTTTGCATAGAAAAATTTTTAAATTTTTATGAAGTCCAGCGTGTCCATTTTTCTCCTATTGATTGTGCTTCGGGTGTCAAGTCTAAGGATTCTTTGCCTAGCCCTAGAGATAAAGATTTTCTCCTGTATTTTTTGCAAAAGGTTAAGAGTTTTGTGTTTTATATCTAACTGATCCATTTTGAATGAAATTTAGGTCAAGAATTCTGTTTGTTTGCATATGGATGTTCATTACTCCACCACCATTTGTTGAAAGTGGATCTTTCCTTTCTTCACTGAATTGCTTTTGTGCCTGTTAAGTATGTCAATTGGACATATTTTGTATGGGTCTATTTCTGGGTTCTCTGTTCTTTTCCACTGATTTACGCATCTACCCCTCTGCCAATACCACATAGTCTTTGTTGTTGTTGTTGTTGTTGTATTTTAGAGTCTCACTCTGTTGCCCAGGCTAGAGTGCAGTGGCATGATCTCAACACACTGCAGCCTCTGCTCCTGGGTTCAAACAATTCTCATGCCTCAGCCACCTGAGTAGCTGGGATTACAGGCACATGCCACCACACCCAGCTAATTTTTTATTTTTAGTAGAAATTGGGTTTCACCATGTTGGCCAATGTGGTCTTGAACATCTGGCCTCAAGTGATCCGCCCACATCAGCCTCTCAAAGTGCTGGGATTACAGGTGTGAACCACTGTGTCTGGCCAATAGTCTTAATTAATGCATCTATGTAGTAAGTTTTAGAATCAAGTAGCCTGATACCTCCTACTTTATTCTTTTCCAAAATTGGTTTGGCTAGGTTCTTTTTTTTTTTTTTTTTTTGCCTTTTCATATATATTTTACAACATGCTGTATCTACAAAAATCTTTTTGGGACTTTGATAAGAATTGCATTAAACTCGTAAATCAATTTTGGAAGAACTGACATCTTTACTCAGTCTTCCAGTTTATGAACATGGTATGTCTCTTCATTTATTCAGATCACCTTTGATTTCTTTCATCAGCATTGTATAGTTTCGATCTAAGCCTTATATGTATTTTGCTAGATATACATTTAAGTTTTTCATGTCATAGAATTATACTTTTAATTTTGTTGTCCATCATTAGTACATAAAATACATTTTTTTTAATCTTTTATCACGCAACTTTGCTGAACTCACTTGTTCTAGGAGTTTTGTTGTGGTTATCTTTTTTTTTGTTGTTTTAGATTTGTTGGGATTTTTTTTACAGTTATGGCATGTGCAAATAGGGACAGTTTTATTTCTTACTTTTTAATCTGTATGCTTATTTCCATTATTTGCCTTATTGCACTAAAATGTTTAGTACTGTGTTTAATAAGTGGTGAACGTGAACATACATGCCTTGTTGTCAGCCTTAGGAGAAAGCATCAGTATTTAATCATTAAGTATAATGTTAGCCACAAGTTCTTTGCACGTGATTTTTACACACTTGAGAAAATTTCCGTTTTATTTCTTCTTTTTCTTCCTGAGAGTTCTCACCATGAATGGGTATTGAATTCTTTCAAATTTTTTTTTCTGTAGCAATTGATATGATTATGTGATTTTTCTTATTTTGCCTGTTAACATGTAATATGATTTGAATATTGAAACAGTCTTGTATCCCTAGAGGAAAACCTCATTTAGTGATGGCATATAATTATTTTAATATATTATTGAAATCTATTTTTGCAATTTGGTTTGGGAATTGTGTGTTTATATTTGCAAGGGATATTAGTCTGAAGTTTACTTTGTTTTGATACTGTTGGTACTTTGTTGGTTTTAGTATCAAGGTAATACTAGCTTGAGGTAAAGAATTGGGAAGTGTTTCCTCTTCTCTTTTCTGGAAGAGATTGCATAGAATTGATGTTAATGCTTTCTTAAACCTTTAGCAGAAGTCTCTAGTGAAAATACCTGGGTCTAGAGATTTCTTTTTGAAGAATTTTTACATTTGAATTCAAGTTCTTCATAGTTATAGAAATGTTTAAATGATCTATTTTATATTGATTTTATTTATAGCAATAGTTTGAGCTTTTCAAGGAATTGGTATATTTCATCTAAATTGACAAATTTAAGTGTGTAGAGTTGTTTACAGTATTCCCGTATTATCTTTTTGATGCAGAGTCTACAGATAGCCCCTGTTTCATTGATATGGATATGGATAATTTGTGTCTTCTCTTTTTGTTTTGTCAGTCTTGCTAGAGGTTTGTCAACTTTACTGACCTTTTTGGAGAACCAGCTCCTTTTTTCCCATTGGCTTTTGATATAGTTAGATATCTGTTCCCTCCAAATCTCATGTTGAAAAGTGATCTCTAGTGTTGGAGGTGGGATCTAGTGGGAGGTGTTTGGGTCATGGCGGTGGAACCCTCATGAATGATGTGGTTCCCACCCCACAGTAATAAGGGAGTTCTTCCTCTGTAAGTTTATGTGAGATCTGATTGTTAAAGAGAATCTGGGACCTCACTCGTCTCTCTCTTGCTCCCTCTGTCTTGACCTGCCCCCTCCCTGCTGGAACCTTTCTCTCTCTTGTTTGCTCCCCTTAGCCTTCCAACATGATTATAAGCTTTCTAAGGTCTTCACCAGAAGCAGATGCTGGTACCATGCATGCTTCTTGTATAGTCTGCAGAACCATGAGCAAAAAATAAACCTCCTTCTTTCTAAACTACCCAGTCCTCAGGTTTTTTTTATAGCAATGTAAAACAGACTAATACAGCTTTCTCTATTGTTTTTCTATTTTCAATTTCATTGATTTCTACCCTTATTATTTCCTTCATTCTACTGGCTTTCAGTTTATTTTGCTCTTTTTTTCCTAGGTTCCTAACTGGAAGCTTAGATAATTGATTTTTTTCCTCTTTTCTAATGTATTCATTTTAGTGCCATACATTTCCCTCACAGCACTGCCTTCTCTCTTGCCTATACAATATATAAATACTTAAGTAATACAAATGTTTGCTATTGGGAAGATGGAGTGGCTGTACTTTTCCTGATTACTCCCTTAAAGTACAACTGAAAACCCTTTGAGTTACATACAAATCAAACATAAAAAGACTCTGAAAAGTAGAGAGAAGACAGACTTGAGACCCAAAGAACAACAGGGTTATGAGTTCCATGGGCTCTCTTTGTGCCTCATTTTCTCAGATTTGGAGTTAAAGAGGCTGGCAATCCAGAAATGCCAAAGGGCAATACTATGGTTTGAATATGTCCCCTCCAAAATTCAGGTGTTGAAACTTAATGGCCAATGTGATAGTATTAAGAGATGGGACCTGTAAGGGGTGATTAGGCCATGAGGACTCCCCCCTCATGAGTGAGATTAAAACTCTCTTATTCTCCTCCTGTCGGCCATGTGAGGACACAGGGTTCCTCTCCTTCAGAAGATGCAACATCAAGGCACCATCTTGGAAGCGGAGAGCAGCCCTCACCAGACATCAAATCTGCTGGCACCTTGATCTTGGACTTCCTTGGACTCCAGAATTCTTGGACTCCAGAATTCTTAGACTCCAGAATTGGGAGACATACATTTCTGTTGTTTTTTTTTTTTCAGTTTTGCCAATTTTATTGAACCAATAAAATTCCTACTAGTAACGATGAAATAAACTTCTGCAAGTATAAATGTGATACAGTTTAACAAAACCCATTGTTCTCTAACTATAAATAGATTTTCAAAATGTCATAAAAAGTGCAGTTATGCAACCCCATCAAAAAGTGGGTAAAGGATATGAACAGACACTTCTCAAAAGAAGACATTTATGCAGTCAATAGACACATGAAAAAATGTTCATCATCACTAGCCATCAGAGAAATGCAAATCAAAACCACAATGAGCGGGAGGCTGAGGCAGGAGAATGGCGTAAACCCGGGAGGCGGAGCTTGCAGTGAGCCGAGATAGCGCCACTGCACTCCAGCCTGGGCGACAGAGCGAGACTCCGTCTCAAAAAAAAAAAAAAAAAAAAAAACCACAATGAGATACCATCTCACACTAGTTAGAATGGCAATCATTAAAAAGTCAGGAAACAACAGGTGCTAGAGAGGATGTGGAGAAATAGGAACACTTTTACACTGTTGGTGGGACTGTAAACTAGTTCAACCATTGTGGAAGACAGTGTGACGATTCCTCACGGATCTAGAACTAGAAATACCATTTGACCCAGCCATCCCATTACTGGGTATATACCCAAAGGATTATAAATCATGCTGCTATAAAGACACATGCACACGTATGTTTATTGTGGCACTATTCACAATAGCAAAGACTTTGAACCAACCCAAATGTCCATCAATGACAGACTGGATTAAGAAAATGTGGCACATATACACCACGGAATACTATGCAGCCATAAAAAAGGATGAGTTCATGTCCTTTGTAGGGACATGGATGCAGCTGGAAACCGTCATTCTCAGCAAACTATCGCAAGAACAGAAAACCAAACACCGCACGTTCTCACTCATAGGTGGGAATTGAACAAGGAGAACACCTGGACACAGGAAGGGGAACACCACACACCGGGGCCTGTTGTGGGGTAGGGGGAGGGGGGAGGGATAGCATTAGGAGATATACCTAATGTAAATGACGAGTTAATGGTCAGCAGCACACCAACGTAGCACGTGTATACATATGTAACAAATCTGCACATTGGGCACATGTACCCTAGAACATAAAGTATAATTAAAAAGAAGTGCAGTTATGAATTGTTAACATGTTAATACACAGTTCCTTTATTCCAGCACATTGGGAGGCTGAGCGAGGCAGATCACCTGAGGTCAGGAGTTTGAGACCAGCCTGGCCAACATAGTGAAACCCCACCTCTACTAAAAATACAAAAATTAGCCAGGCATGGTGGTACACACCTGTAATCTCAGCTACCTGGGGGGCTGAGACAGGAGAATTGCTTGAACCCAGGAGACAAGCTGCAGTGAGCTGAGATGGTGCCACTGCACTCCTGCCTGGGCGACAGAATGAGACTCTATGTCTCAAAAGAAAAAAAAAAAAAAAAAAAGAAAAAAAAAGTTTGAAAACCATTAGAGGACTAGTTGAACATGTTCATACCAGAGGACTGAAAGCGACTTTCACTTTTTTTGCATCATCTGAATTTTCTTTTTCTTTTTTTTGGGGGGGTGGGGGACATAGTTTCGCTCTTGTTGCCTCAGCTGGAGTGCAATGGTGCGATCTCAGCTCACTGCAACCTCCGCCTCCCGGGTTCAAGCAATTCTCCTGCCTCAGCCTCCTGACTCGCTGGGATTACAGGCATGTGCCACTACACCCGGCTAATTTTTGTAAAGACAGGGTATCACCATGTTAGTCCGGCTGGTCTCGAACTCCTGACCTCAGGTGATTCACCTCCCTTAGCCTCCCAAAGTGCTGGGATTACAGGCGTGAGCCACCACGCCCAGCTACATCATCTAAATTTTTATAGGAGTGAATTCTTATTTCCTCTGCAATTAAAAAAGGAAAACCTCTAAGTAAAGATAACTAGTTGTACACATTCATTAGTTTCTGCTCAGTCCAAACATCCTACTAAAATGATAAAAATGTAATTTTTAAAGGGAATACGCCTAGAAAGAAATCAGGAAAATGAAATAAAAAGCAGTACCTTTAGGCTCTGGAAAGAAAATTAATGAGTAATAATTTTCACTGCAGAACTAGGAAAGCAGAGAAGCAAACTGATGGACAGCAGGCACCAGAATTGGCAAGCACAAGATATCCCTGGAAGCAGGGGTGAAGGCAGGCCTCAAAAAGAAAGATTCATTGCCAGTCTCTGTAAGAAGCTGTGAGATCTCCCAGTTGTCCTCCCTGACTTGCAGCAGCTAAGCAACTCCAACCCTGGCACTACACTAGAAGTTTGTTATTTGGAGAGGGAAAAGTTTCTAGACTTGCATACAACAGGAATAGCTGAAGGCAGAGGTCCTGTATTGATACTAAATATGGAGATTAAATGAAAGCATCATTTTGAGTATTAGGACTCTCAATCTTCTTCTCACTCTGCTCTTAGATCACTAGCATAAACGATTGCGTCTTCCAGGCAAGAAAAGCCATTTCTGCAAAATATGACCAGCCCAAGAGAAAAGACAGTAATACTCCCGAGAAAATGGCGCAGATAGAGCACACTACATGCACAGAGAGCTTCCAATTTGCTTTTTAGTGATCTCCCACTTTAACAGTATCAGGAGTTAGCCAAAGATCACCAAACATTTAAGGAAAATATCTAACAAAAGAATGAAACCAAACAAACAGAAAAAGCAAGTGGGAAGAAACTGAGTAATCAGGAAACGGAACAAAGCATACACATACATATACAAATGTACACATACACATATACACATATACACAAACAGATGCACAAGTAAATACACATCAGTAATATTCTTAGAAAAAGATATTGTACCCACAAAACAAAAATGGAATATATGAAAAAACACTCTTTTCTAAAGACCTCAGAAATTTAAAAAAAAACGTTAAAAATTAAAATTAGAGAAACAAATAAAAATTGACAAAAGAGTTATAAGATCACATTTTTTAAAGTCCCTATCTGGGCATGGTGGCATGCACCTGTAGTCCCAACTACTCAAGAGGCTGAGGCAGGAGGATCACTTGAGCCCAGGAGTTCAAGGCTGTTGTGAGCTAGGATCACACGACTACACTCCAACCAAGGTGACAGAGTCTCGAGACCTTGTCTTTAAATAAATAAATAAATCCCCCAAAAGAAAAAAAGAACAAAAAGCAAAGACATAAAAAAAGAAGAGAAAAAAGAAAAAGCAAAGGATTACTCTAGGTGTACAACATCTAAATCATGAAAGAAAAAAATGGCAAAAAAAAAAAAAAAATCACAGAAAGCAGCCAACTCGAAGAGCCTACCAAATATGCTGCACAATGAATGAAAACAGTTCCCTCCCAAGGCATTGTAATAATGAAATTTTCATACAAAGGATCAAAAACCATAATGACATCTATGTGCTCGACAGCAACACTAGAAGCCAGCAGGCAACAAAGCAACACATTTAAAATTCTCAGGGAAAATAACTTCAACCTAGAATTCTATATCAAGTCAGAGTACTAATCAAAAATGAGGGCAGAAATAAAGTATTTTCAGAAACGGAAGCCTCAAAACTTTTTTACCTTACACATATTCTTTCTCAGTAGGAACTACGAGATTACATCAACTAAAAACAATGGAGAACATCAAGAAAGAAGACATATAAATTCAAGGAACCAGGAAACTGAACATAAGAGAGAGGCAGGTAAATGCAATTTCCAAGATGATGATGAACAAAAAGCGATCTCAGGATAATCAGTTCAGAACACGGTAGGTCAGAGGGTCCCAGAAGAGACTTTAACAAGAAAATGACATTCAGGCAATACTCATTATATGAATAATCTGAGAGAAGATTTATACAAATGAGGAAGGGTTGTAACTGAACAATTTTTTTAATTAACAAATTTTTAAAAGACAAAAGAGAAAACACAAGATTGTACAGGAAAAGAAAAGCAGCCAACTGTGAAAAGGACTCTGAATTATTAAAAGTTAATTAGATTCTGTACACTTCACAACTAAAATATAGAATAACTCACACTTAAAATACTACAAGTGGTTGATCTAACTTCTGAGTCTCAGCTCCAAATAATAAAGAAATTATCTACTTTACCATCCATTTATTATGACATAGACTCAAAAGAGATAGTGCTTATGAAGTAACTTTCCTAACACATAAATTACTATATGAAAGTGACTGTATTAGTTCAGTATTTATAAAGACACTTAAAGTGGCCAATAACATTAAATATTCTTAATTTTAGTTATTTTGTTTTAAAGAAACTAATGGCAATCCTCCAAAGAACTCTGTGTATGATAAGCTGGTAGGAAGAGTGGACAAAAGGAGTTATTAAGGAACTGACATTTCAGGGTGACTAGATTTGCTGTTTGTGAAGAAGTGCTATGATAGACAGGAAACCTGGAGAATTACAAATCAAGACTTCAGGACTCTCGGACTGAAGGGTGCTGAAGCACCAGCAAAGCAGCGAATTGCTTTAGTAAATGCCATGTCATCCAGGTTGCCTGAGATGCAGTAAATCATGGAACTAAAAAAAAATCTAAGTTTTTCAGCCTCTGCCCTGAAGCAGCAGCACACACTTAATGAAAACACTGACCTACCTTATCAACCATCCTTCCAACCATCTTCGACGGCCCACAAAACACACTCACATTGATAACACTTTGTAACACCTTCAAATGGTTATAAAAGAGCTAAGCACAGTATAATTTTACTTCTAAGGCTATTTTATAACTGCCTCCATTTATATAATCTACATTATACCTATTTGGTTCAAAAATTAATTTATCTGTATTTACACTGTACAAATAAAAACATAGCCCACCACTTCTTTCTAGAGCAATACATTTTTATACATAATTTAAACACAGCAAAAATTCTGATAATAATCTTATCTTAAAACATAATAAAGTAGTTATCAAATACATTTTGGGAAACATTCAACATTTACAAAGTTTTTACCATGTGTTTAGCAGGGTAAATGTGCTGAAAAACTCAATTCAAATGTTCAGGGGAGAATTCTGTAAATATAAGGAAGATACATTATAAAAATAATGCAAACTGGATTGTTTTTACAAAATCTGAGCAGTTGGGAAGAGAAAGGAATATGGTATCAGAGTAAAGCACACGGTCTTTTGAGGAGGGTGAGACTGGAAGTGGGGCATAAATCTTGGATGTTTTAATTTTTTCATTCATTGAAGAGGTTCGTTCAATAGTTAAAAGTATAAAGGCATGAAGTATGTGAACTACTTTAACCCTCACAATACTACAAAAGCAGGTTTTTGTTTTGTTCTGAGACAAAGCCTCGTTCCATCGCTCAGGCTGGAGTGCAGTGGTGCAATCTTGGCTCACCGCAACCTCAGCCTCCTGGGTTCAAGCGATCCTCCTGCTTCAGCCTCTGGAGTAGACACCACCACACCTGGCTAATATTTGTATTTTTGGTAGAACCGGCGTTTCACCATGTTGCCCAGGCTGGCCTCGAACTCCTGAGCTCTAGCGATTGCCCCCCTCGGCCTCCCAGAGTGCTGGGGTTACAGGTGCAAGCCACTGCACCTGGCCTGATTCTAGAGATGAGAAAACAGAGGTACAGAGGAACTAAGAAACTTGCTTAAGGTCAGCCCAAGAAACATGACTTGAAGACTTAAACTCTTCCCCACAATAACAGAATGGACATAAAGTGCATCCCATCTCTGCTTTTGTAATTTATGGACAGACACAGAACTCAAACTGAGTTAATCTGAGTCCTTTCTGCTGGAGGTAGAGAAAGGTACTCCCTTCAGGCCTGTAAAATTGCATGTAGTTGGAAATACAGAGAGTCTCAAAGCCCCAGCTTAAAGAAGGCCCATATTACCTGGGGGCGGTGACTGACACCTGTAATCCCAGACACACACAGACACAAAGACACACACACACACACACACACACACACACACACTCTCTCTCTCTCTCTCTCTCTCTTTCCCTCTCCCTCTCCCTCTCTCTCTCTAAATTTCAGCTCCAGAGGCCTTGGTTCCTCCATTTGTTCCTTCAATTCTCTAAGTTACCCTAGGATCCTTTCAAAAATTTGAAACAATATATAGTTTTTCCACTTAATGCTATTTTGAGTTATGCTTCTATCCTTTACAACTGAAAGACCTAAGATTCTCTGACCATGGTGCAATACCTTTTTTTGTTGTTGTTGTTTTTTGTTTGTTTGTTTGAGACGGGGTCTTGCTCTGTCACCCAGGCTGGAGTACAGTGGCGCGATTTCGGCTTACTGCAACCTCCACCTCCCAGGTTCAAGCAATTCTCCTGCCTTAGCACCCCCTGGTAAGCTGGGATTACAGGCACCTGCCACCAAGCCCAGCTGATTTTTGTATTTTTTTTTTTAGTAGAGATGGGCTTTCACCATGTTGGCCAGGCTGGCCTCGAACCCCTGACCTCAGATGATCCACCCACCTCGGCCTCCCAAAGTGCTGGGATTACAGGCGTAAGGCACCATGCCCAGTCACGGTTCAATATTTCTAAATTAACACCAGAAGTAATAGAAGGGTAGTAGTAAGGACAACCACAATAAAGCCACACTTTAAAATAACTTCCAAGTAAAAGAAAATATCAAAATGCAGTTAACATGATTATTCCTCGATAGAACTGACTTTTAAAAGAAAAAAAAAATGTGTACTCAATGATAATGAAAATGGTAAGTATCCAAAGCTATGGGAAGTGACTATATGTAACGAGAAGTAAACACAGCCTTAAACGCTTTTATCATTAAAAAATTATAAATAAAAAATAAAGAACTAAGAAGCTAGGTGAAAGAACAAAATTAGCTTTACAAAATGAGAAAGAACAGAATAGAGGTAACAGTAGAAAAAAATTAAAAACCAAAAAAATAGCAAAATTTATTGTTCAAATTGAGCACTGGCTCTCTGAAACATATTACACATAATAAATAACCCATTATGTATATATGTCTTCTTTGTTTTTTTTTCCTCAGCTCATATATAAATAGGTAAATTAAAGAACTATTACACACTAATCACAATTTAAGCAAAAATTAGGATATTCCACATGGTCAGAACTTATGAAATTCAAATGACTGAATACACCTATAATTTTCTGACACACTAAATATTTTTGTTGCTAAAAAAAAAAGAGCCCTGAATGAAATAAAGACCTGATAGGTGATATTACTTGAAATAAATCTACCAATCTGTACTTATAAATATCAAAAACCATTTTGGCCGGGCGCGGTGGCTCAAGCCTGTAATCCCAGCACTTTGGGAGGCCAAGACGGGCAGATCACGAGGTCAGGAGATCAAGACCATCCTGGCTAACACGGTGAAACCCCGTCTCTACTAAAAAATACAAAAACAAAAAAACAAAAAAAAACTAGCCGGGCGAGGTGGTGGGCGCCTGTAGTCCCAGCTACTCGGGAGGCTAAGGCAGGAGAATGGCGTGAACCTGGGAGGCGGAGCTTGCAGTGAGCTGAGATCCGGCCACTGCACTCCAGCCTGGGTGACAGAGCGAGACTCCATCTCAAAAAAAAAAAAAATTTTACATAGTCCTAAAGATTATACCTTGCTAGAAGCTGTTTCCATTTCTAACGAGCAATTTGGCAATAAAGATCAAATGCCTTGAACAAAAGTATATCTTTGTTTCTGGCAATCCCATGTCGCTGATAAATTTCTAAGAACTGGCTGGGCGCTCAGGCCTGTAATCCCACCACTTTGGGAGACCGAGGTGGGTGAATCTCTTGAGGCCAAGAGTTTGAGACTAGCGTGGCCAACATGGTGAAATCCAGTCTCTACTAAAAATACAAAAATTAGACAGGCATGGTGGTGCATACCTGTAATCCCAGCTACTTGGGAGGCTGAGGCACAAGAATCGCTTGAACCTGGGAGGCAGAGGTTGCAGTGAACCAAGATTGCACTACTGCACTCTAGCCTGGGTGACAGAGGGAGACTCCATCCAAAAAATTTTTTTTAAAAACCTGTAAAAATTTGCAAATTTGCTTACCAGGGTGTTCACAGCAACAGTATTTTATTATAACTGTACCAAACAAACTCAACCATAAGGAACAACCAAATAAATCCTTGACTCTTCATTTTCTCTCATACCTCCACATCTAATCCAGGTGGCTCTATCTTCAAAACACTGGATATCCAGAATATGGCCACTGCTTAGCACCTCCAGCACTGCCACCCTACTCCAAGCTACTGTTATCTTTCATCTGGATTTTTGCCTCCTTGCTGACTCTTGCCACCTCACACAATAGCCAGAGTAATCCTTTAAAACCCAAGTCAGATTATGTCAATCCTCTGCACAAAAATACTCCAGTGTCTCCCCATCCCTCTTTCAAACAAAAGCCAGAAACCACAGGTCAGTGGTTACCAGGCAGTTTATGATTCTGTCCCAACCTCACGCCACCCCACTATGCTCTCATCTTCTACAGCCCTCTGCACTCCAGCTGCAGTAAATCTACATATCAGGTACACTCATGCCTCAGGGCCTTTACAGTTACTGTTCCCTGTGCCTGAAAATGTTTTTCCCCCAGAGATCCTCATGGCTTGCTCCTTCACTTTCTGCTTAAATTGTCACCTTGTCAGTGAGGTCATCCTTAAAACCCTATTTAAAATAGCAACTATAGACAGGGCTCCATCCCAGAATCTCTATCAGCCTTTGCACTCCATTTTTTCCCATTACACTGAATGCCCTAACACGCTATGTATTTTACTTGTTTGTTTACTCTCTCTCCCAAATAGAATAATAAGGCCCCTAAAAGCAGGGATTTTTGTCTTATTTCTTCACTGCTGTATCCCCAGAATAGTGTCCAGAAGAGCGGGTCCTCGTTAAATATTTGAGTGATTTTTGGAATACTGGGTGATAATTAAAAATCACGTTATAAAAAATTTTAATACAATGTTAGAAACTAGTGGAAAGGGAAAGAGCACGTAATCAAAGAATATGTAACCCATGGATCAAGAAGAAATCATATGGGAAATTGAAATGCATTTTTCACTGAATGTTAACAAGAACACTTCAAAATCAGTGGGATTCAGGTAAAGCAATTCTTAGAGGAAAATTTGTAGCTTTAAACTTTGTATGAGAACATCAGAAAGGTTAAAATCAAAACAATATAAAAATGAATGTTCCAAACAAACTTTGTGTCTAAAACAAATACATATATAAAAGACATTAACACTTTTTTCTGGTTATTTCTGGTGGTAAGATTACCAGCAATTTGCTTTTGTGTGTGTGTGTGTGATGGAGTCTCACTGTTTTGCCCAGGCCAGAGTGAAGTGGCACGATCTCGGCTCACTGCAAGCCCTGCCTCGCGGGTTCACGTCGTTCTCCTGCCTCAGCCTCCCGAGTAGATGGGACTACAGGTGCCCGCCACCATGCCCAGCTAATTTTTTGTATTTTTAGTAGAGACGGGGTTTCACCATGTTAGCCAGGATGGTCTCGATCTCCTGACCTCGTGATCCGCCCACCTCAGCCTCCCAAAGTGCTGGGATTACAGGCGTGAGCCACTGCTTTTCTGTATGTTAGTTTTTCTCTAGTGAACAGATATTATTTTTATAATTAAAAAAAAAAAAAAAAGGTTTTAAAAAACATCCTTTCCCTGTGGTTGAATTCTAATTGCTGGCCTCTTCCTCTGCCTGTCTCTTAAAATACTTCTCTGGATTCCATCCTTGTCCTTCATCAACTTATATTTATTCCTTAGGAATCTTACCCACTTTCTGGATTCATTTATAACCTGAAAATTGATTTCTCAATTTTTTGTAATATCCTGAATTAGAGACTCATGTTTCCAACCACTTAAAGGATACTTCTATCCAGGTGGAAATCCTACAGCCACTCAAATTTAACAGGCCTAAAAGGAACTCATTATCATTTCCTAAAACTTGTTCTTTTCATCTTTAATACTGGTTAAAGACATCACTATGTACCCTGGTTCTCAATTCTATCAGTTCTACCTTAGAAATCTCAATCAAATCTAACTTTTCTTCTCCCTCACCAATGCCATGTTTTCAACATAGGCATCTTCTATCAGTTATATTCTAAAATTCGAATCCTAACTTACCCTCCTGCTATCACACTCTCCTCCTTAAGAACTGAATCCTGATAAGGGTTGCTGCATACAGCCTGAAGTCTGCACCACTAGAGAAGGTTGCCATCCACGTAAACTACAATTGTTAATTGTGCCCAATGGCCTAATCATGATACTCCCCCTGCTTTCAAACTTCATGAGATAAAACAAACCTATAGCACTATAAAATCCTTCAACTGGCTCCACTTTCTATTTTTCTAGCTTCAGGTTCTCATCATTCCTCTATGCACCCTGCAGTCCAGACATATTTAACTTTTCAGTATGCCCTATCAAAACCCACGCTTCTGTGGATTTCTCTTTAGTCTATAGTGCCCTCTCTCCGTAAAACTTCTAAATCCTTCAAACTACAGTTCAAATGTACCCTCCTCTGGGAAGCATTTTTTGACTAGCCTAGACAAAGATACTTCACTAAGCATTTTGCTAACAGTTCATTTACAGAATTTGTTGCACCGTATAATAATCACATATACCCATCTCCCAAATTCAGTGGAGAGTTGAGCAGTGCATAAAGAAGCCCCATATTTGAACTCTCAGTAACTACAATGCGCAGCCCTTAAAAGGGGCTCGATTCATGTTTATTAATACTATACTTACCATATGCATTAGGACAACTTTTTAAAAGTAAATAAAAAATGAGTTTAACAAAAAAGTTACATGTTCAACTGTCAATCTAAGTCTATAATCCATGTGGCAGACAGAACTGATGTGACTGTTCTTGATTCCTACACTTCCTGGGGTTTAAACCTTTGTATAATTCCCTCCCCTTGCACATGAACTAGACCTATGGCTTGCTTCTAATCAATGAAATACAGCAAAGGCAATGGGTTGTATGTGATTACATGTACGTGATTATGTAAGAACATAGCACCAGTTCACCTTTGCTAGACTCTCTTCCTGTGCTGACTTTGAAGAAGCAAGCTGCTCTGAACCTAACAGACACAAAGAAAGAAATTCAGCCAATAACCCAAGGAAGTCTGGGGGCAGACCTTTCCCCAGTTGAGTCTCTAGATAACCACCCAGCCCTGGCCAACACTTTGACTGCAGTCTTACAGAGGACACAGCTAAGTTGTGCCCAGCCTCTTGAACCATAGAAATTGCGAGGTAGTAAATGTGTTGCTTAGAACCGCTAAATTTGTAGTCATTTGTTAATAAGCAGCTTAGAAAACGAATAAAATCAGAACCTAAGGCATTTCTGAACTCTTTTTTCACAAAAAGGCCTACGTTTTGTCCAATTTCTAAACAAGTAAATGTCATGTACATGCAAAATTAAAACACAGACTAACATTTCAAATTAACAATAGTTCTTAAGAATATTTACATAACGTAAAACTTAGGAAGTAATTTGCTACATAAAGCAGTTCCTACACTCTCTTTTAACACATTTGCCAATATACCCAATTTTACATAATACTTAGTAGACGTAATAAGTGTAACATTAGGGCAATTCTCCTTACAGCCCAAACAATAATAAATAGTTTAAAAGTTGATATCTAATTAACGATATTTGGTAGTCAGAAGAACTTACTTACTAGTCATCAGGCAAAGCAATCAAATTGGAGGACAGCAAGGGACTTGCTGGAGATGTGCCTGAGGGAGTAAGACACTATCTTACAACAGGGCTCTTACCCCCTCAGGCACTGCACCAGCCAGCAAAGCATCAAAATACCAGGTTCTCAGGTCATGCTGCTCTCAGATCAGGTGATGCCTTGTGCAACTCACCAATCCTCCCCACCTTGCAGTCAAGAATAGTTCCGAAAAATTCCCAAAGCAGAAACTTCCACGACACAGGCCACACTTACACACAGCAAAGCATATAATATGAAGGTATGAAATTACAAGTGAGAAACAATAACCACCAAAATTCTTGTTACTTCAGGAGTGGCAGGGGTTGTGGTTAGAAGGCTCATTTTTCTTAGAAAGAGGCAAACATTCCTCTTCTGCCACTCCCCGTAAAAGCCTTCGATGGCACAAAATAACATTCAAGAATGGGAAATAAATTACAATATCCCAAATTCAAACATTTTGGCACTTGATATTGGTAAGAAGTGATAACTGAGACCAATTCAATAATGGTTAATTGATGAAGATAACCTAACACCATAAAACTTCACATCTGCTTTACAAATTAAGAGAAATCTTCCTAGAAATACAGGTCTTCTTCAACATATTCAGTTTTAAGAGATAACCCGCACTCCTTCAATATAAGAAAACATGTTTCACAAGTAACAAGGCACCTGAATGACAATCAGACTACTGAAATACTCAAGAGCAAGTCACACCCAAGAAAGCTCAAGAAAATCAGAAGGCCAAAAGCAACCCCACACCACTGGTTGTCTGAGATTAAGTCATTTTACATTTTCACTTCCGGACTCAAGGACACATTTAGAAGTCCACACAATTTCTCTGGAAATAATCTCCATTTATTGGTATATTTCTATAGCTCAATTCATCTACCCCATTCTTGCCGCATCATTAAAAGGCTATTTTACCACTCATGTTATGCTCTTATGAACAATAGCTACTTGACAGTGGGAAAAAAAACGTAGATATAAATTAAAGCCAGACAAACCCCTCTAAGATACCATCAAGACTTTTAAACGTTAGGAAATACCCTTAAGACCCGTTTTAAAACAAAGGTGATGGACAATACTAGCAGTAGTCGAGAAAGCGTCTGTTCACTTTAACACTCCCCAGTCTGAAAAGAATAACAAAGACAAGATTTACTTCACCTAAAAACTCCTATATAAATATAATCATATTCTGATGTCCGGCAACTCAATTCTAGGAAATTTCTACAAACTGAAATATCTGGATTAGGCATTTTTCTTCCAGTCTCTAGAGAGAATAAGAGCGTATATAGCCAAAATAGATGTCCAAAAGACAGCAAAACATAAAACCAACACAGAAAACTTCCTCGTTCAATGTGGCAATTCATTGTGAGGGAACTACTAAAAATTCCACTTGCTAGACTCTTAAGTGTTAAAAATAAAAAGGGGGGACTGTTTTTCATTTTCTATAAATTACATGACAGCTCACAAGAGAATAATTCTGAATCTTATTGGTACCATATTTTCTTATTAGGAGACGTGAATAATCTAAACAACAATTAAAACAACAGCTTTACAAAAAAACAATATGAACTTTCCATTAATTCTGAAATAATCCTTTTATCAATTTTAAGATGGGTTATTTGTATATAACCATTTATAAAATTTGTAACTGAATAAACACAATAATGCTATAATAGATACTAAAAAATCAAGTAAATGTGAAGTATAGTCAAGTCTAATTTTTTAAATTATAAGATCTAGCTCCCTAAATCTCATGATGATGAGAAACACACTTCTATTATTTTCCTAATAACCCGTCCACTAAAATATAGGTAAAAATCTCAGTAAGGCATGCCACTAAGATGGGGTTTTACATAAGTGTATTCCATCTCCCTGTCTCAACAAAAATTTCAGGATGTGGCACTTTCATTTGATCCTGTCATACAGTAAGAACAGGTAATTTCTCTGATCCTTTTCCAGCAATTCTCAACTGAGGTTCCTCATCTGAATCACTAAACACAGGCAATTTTTTCAGTGACTGTTTTCTCAACTGTTCCAAGAATGATACATAACTAAAACTGTCCTAAATGCACTGGAGCTAAAAGTTAAAATGCATTGCACACTACAGCACAATCGTCTCCACAAAGCCGGTTGAGAAAGGCTGCTATAAGTTCCTCAGAAACTGTCTCTGTACTACTAGGTCCCAGTCACTCAACCCCAACAGCACTAAAAGAACTATAGTGACTGCACAAATCTACAACTTAGATAAGAAAAAAGAGAAATGCTTTATCTCCAACTTTAAGCAACTAGGTATTTTGACTTACTCATTTACTAGGAATAACATGGGGCTCAACTGTCCCGTGCTCTGAATGGAATGCATTTACTTAACAAAGTAAACCCATAGAAATATGTTTCTCAAAGGGAATTATCAGCTCTTAGAAAATGAATTTTTAAAAATCAGCATATTAAATATTAGCTATTAACTTGACAAGGCTTTTCCTATTCACCCTTCTTTAGCGAACTTATTCATCTTTTGATAACTGCTAAATGCAAGTTTTCACTTTAAAAAGATAAAGATAAATATTAAAAACCAGTTTGCCCTTCAATCTCACACTAATCACCAATTCTCAGAATCTGCCTTTTATATTCTTCAATGTGGACTACAGCAACTTCAACTGTTTAGTTGTGATCAAATCACTTTAAGGACACCAGGAGAGTTCTTTTACTCAAAAGCAAATGACTTTTAAAAATGGCCCAATTTTAAGAGGGATGAATATTTTTAAGAAGCAAAAATTAATTTAAAACAAGGTAGCTAATTAAAAGTCAAGCGTCATTCCATATTGAATGTGCAAAGCGTTACTAAAAAGATGGGAAAAATTAAACATGACATTCTTATTTTTAATTTATGCTGGCGTGTATGCTGATAGTACAGAACATCAGAACAGATAAATTACTACGTATTCCACTTTACTAAGTCTCCACTCAAAGTTCCTACGTTTACAAACACATGAGTAAAAGAGGCACAAAAATGTAGGGGAAGCTGTTTTCGCTGTTCATCTGCGCTCAGCTGCGAATTCTTCTAATATTGGATGCATAATGCGATGAAATGGGAATGCTTATCTTCTATATTTGTATTTATTTTCATAAATCGGGGAGGGGAGGTGGTCTTGATTCATTTACTATTAGCGTTTTGCAATAAAGTAGATCAGCATAAAACATAACTGAAGAAGAATTCACTTTTCCCAGGACAACGCACCCTTCCTCCTGTTTCTATAGTAAAGCACATCATTTTGCTATTAAAAATGTCCATTTTCCACAACTGACTTTTTCTTAACTCTAGTCAACACTGCTCCTCAAAAGAACCTAGCCAATTACTGTACCTTGTAGGCAGAGTTGCAAAATTTTTACTTCCTTAGGAAACTTTTCCACTTTTTAAATGCTTTCTAAATTAAGCAGGACTCACATTAACTGTGACCTTAAGTAGCGGTTCAGTGGGGTTTAAAAACAAACTTTTCATTAACGCTTTCCTCCAATTAAAGTGACATAGTAAGTGGGACTGACACAGATTTAAGGATTACAGCTTTTTATTAAAGGTCGGTCCAAAGATGGTAACTCAGCGTTCATTCGAGACCCTTTGACCTTTGCCCTTTAAAAACTGTTCCCCACTGAGTCCCCAGATAGAACTACATTTAGCAACAGGTCTCCTCCTGACTTCCCGGTACTAAAAGCCACAACCATAAGGGCTGTTTCGTCGGTTTGTTGTAAAACAACATTTGCTCCAGTCATCTCTCTGAAAAAGAGACTTTCTCTACCGGGGAGCCGCTGAGGTGAGGGTGCTCACGATGTTTAAAAACCAAACGACGCGTCTACGCGACAGCCGCACCGCAGCAGTTAAGTGCCGGGGGTTTCTTCCCAGGATGGAGACCTGCGGGGGCTGGGCCTGGAAGCAGCCCCCGGCGCCCCGGGCGAAGGAGAAAAGAAGGCTAAAAATAGCCGGCGGCCAAAACCCACGTGCAGCCGCGGGAGGACCGAGCGCGGGCCCGCGGAGAGGGGTCCGTACCTCCAAACATGTGCGGCGAGAGGAGAGCTGGTAAGGAGCCAATCACCGGGCGCAGTACCCCGGTGCTCCCGGCCGCCGCCGCCGCCGTCTTCAGGGCTGCTGTGCACCGAGTCCTGCGAGCCGTAGGGGCCGCCGCTGCTGTTCGGGATGCTGAAGGAGGACTGCGCCGCACGGGCCGCCGACGCCACGCTCCCCACGGCCCCGCAGAGGCAGCGGCTGCGCGGGACTGCCGAAGCCACCGCGGCGCCGCCCGCAGCGCTGAGCTGGTGCGCATTGGGCACCTGAGCCGGGAACCTCCGCGCCCGCGCAGCGGCGGTCAGAGCGCCTCCGCCGCTACTGGAAAGTAGATCTGAGCCCGAGCACGCGCGCGTGCGACTGTTAACTGCTGTCGGGCCGCTCTGCTTGGCGCTCATGTCCGTCCTGGCCCGGGCAGGGTCCGGCCCGGCCCGCGCGCTGCGCCCGGAGAGCCCAGAGGGCAGGAGTGAGCGCGGGAGCTAGAGAGCAGGGCCCAGGCGCCGCGGCCGGTCCAGAGAGGCCCCCGCGCGTACAGGGCCGCCGCCCGGCGCCCCCTTCTCTGGGCGGCGGGCGAGGCTGGCGGCTTGACGCGGGCGGGGGAAACGAGGAGACGCGCAGAGGAAGGGGTCCCGGCTGCGCGCACCCCTCGCTGGCTCCAGCAGGAAGGGGCGGCTCAGTTGGCCGTGCGGCTGCCGCTGGTTTTGCTTCTGGTGCGCCACAACGGGTCGCTGGTGCTCTCTGCTGCTGCGCTCGGCGCCCCGAGCCTCGGCACAGCCTCCTCTCGGGCGGCAGCTGCTAGCGCCGCTATCCTCTGGCTCCCAAGGCGGCTGGCGGCTGAGCGGGAGGCGCCCGCCCAGACTCCGCCGGGGCCACCTTCCCTCCTCCCCCAGCCACCCAGCTGTTATTAACGGAGAAAGAGGGAAAAACGGGTGGCGCGCGAGGGGAGGACGAAGAATGGGAGGGAGGGGTGGCGCGCGCTTCCCGGCAACCGTCGCCTTGCTCCCCCTGCGAGATTAATTTCACAGGAGATTAATTTCTCATTTACAAATAAAAATGTGAGTTTAGAACAGAATGTTTTAAAAAGGTAAAAGCATTCATTGCATACTATATGCCAGCACTATACTTAGGACATACATGACTATATATGTGAGCTCTTATCTCACTTCTCTTGTAGAATAGTTATTATTAAACTCATTTGAGAGATGAAATGATTGACAGCTGTTGAAGGATTTCTTGAAACCATAGAAACTATAACTTGCAGAGTCAGAATTTCAGTTCAATTCTGACATCAAAGCTATACTTTTCCTACTATATCAAGCTGCATAATAAATCTACATTTGTGAGACGTGGAAAGATGTTTACGATGTTTAGTGATATATATTACATTAACATTGATAATGTGATCTCATTAGGTAGTATTGAGTAACTCTTAATTTCATGTTTTAAATGCCTAGGGGGAGGACTGGAAAGATAATCACCAACATTTTTTTTGTTTTTTTGAGTTGGAGTTTCACTCTTGTTGCCCAGGCTGGAGTGCAGTGGTGTGATCTTGGCTCATTGCAGCCTCTGCCTTCTGATTTCAAGTGATTCTCCTGCCTCAGCCTCCTGAGTAGCTGGCATCACAGGCGCCTGCCACCATGCCCAGCTAATTTTTGTATTTTTAGTAGAGATGGGGTTTCACCAGTTGGCCAGGCTGTTCTCGAACTCCTGACCTCGTGATCTGCCCGCGTTGGCCTCCCAAAGTGGTGGGATTACAGGCATGAGCCACGGCGCCTGGCCAATCACCAAAATATTAAAAATGGTTAGCTCTTAGAGGTGCTTACTTTCCTTTTTCAACTCTTTATTTTTTTATTTTTCCCCCAGTGATCTCACATTAGTTTTCCAGAATGTATAATGTTATTTTTTAAAAACCTCTGAGACATAAACATTCTGTTAGAAATTTTTTTGTGGTTATTTTTCCTTTCTCTTTGAATATGTTACAAATAGCTTGCAGATTGGAAACAACTGGTTAATTAAATCTTCTGCTTGGTTAAAGTGGTAATGCATACGGGTGCTATTATTCCATTATGTTCCAGTTTTTATAATATATTTTATATATTTTATGAAGGAATAAATTCAAGGATCTAAATGAAATGAATTTTGAAATGTTTCTATAAATCTTTGTATTTTTCTATTAATCACCATATTTTAATTATATACTTTTATATTGACTTAACAGTTACTATTATTTATATTACAGAATTGGTTACCACATATGTAATATTTTTCTATATAGAAGCATAATGTATAATTTTGAAGTGACTGATTCACAAGTGAAATGATCTAAATTGTCAGAGTTTATAATGTCTAAGGCAACCATCACAAAATGGTACTTTGGAAAGATCATTATGAAGAGAATGTATTTTCCTCCATTATCTCTTTTTTTTTAGTCTTTTTAAAGGTAGTCATAGGCTCCTGGTATTGCACATTAATGGGAATAATGAATTTATTTGGACTAGAGACTAAGACCTGCTGGAATGTCACCAGAATAGAACCTCTTAATGAAGTTCAAAGCTGTGAAGGCATGTTTCTTCCAAACATGCTGTCATTTGTAAACATTCATCAACATTTAATAATATGATTCACTTTTAAAAATTATTGTAAAATACTGTTGTTCACTTAAAAAAATTAGAAGTGACTCACCTCAATGAGTATTTTACATTTTAAAGTAGTTTTTTGAGAAGGCTGTGTACTTACAAATTTGAGTATAAAGTTTGGAATTTGAGTATTAACATATCCCATTGTAATGCAATTTTGACTATAAGTTAGTCTTTTATTTCAGAATGCAAAGATACAGAAAGATGTGTCTTGGAGTAGTTTCAATATATAAATTTTGAGGGTAGATTAAGTAGTCAAATATCTATTTGTAATAACTAATATAAATTTAATTATGCATACATATTTTAAAAATTTAAAATTGCATAAATATGCAATAATAGATTTAGAAATACTACTTTTTTATATATGCTCATAGTTCATGAGTAGTATTAATAAAACTCTTCCTATTTATATTCTACATTGATTTCTTTGTCAAAGAACCGCTTTTGGAATCATCTAACAGCTTTCCAGGATACATAGTGGTCACTTCCATTTAAGATGTTTGCATTTCAGCACTTTTACAATTCAAGTACGGTGCTGTCCCTTGAGACTCTCATTCAGAGCCACATGTATCTCTTTTCATAACACTAATACTGTTGTTTTTTTCTTTATTTCTTTTTTTTTTTTTTTTTTTTTTTTTTGAGGCGGAGTCTTCACTCTGTCGCCCAGGCTGGAGTGCAGTGGCACCATCTCGGCTCACTGCAAGCTCCGCCTCCCAGGTTCGCGCCATTCTCCTGCCTCAGCCTCCCGAGTAGCTGGGACTACAGGCGCCCGCCACCGCGCCCGGCTAATTTTTTGTATTTTAGTAGAGACGGGGTTTCACCGTGTTAGCCAGGATGGTCTCGATCTCCTGACCTCGTGATCCGCCCGCCTCGGCCTCCCAAAGTGCAGGGATTACAGGCGTGAGCCACCGCGCCCGGCCTTTTTTCTTTATTTCTTCAAATTCTTAAGAACATGACTTACTATATTTTATGAATAAATTTTTAGACTTGTTTGTAACAACAATCAGCTCTTGGAATATGAACCAAATCTATTTTCATTACATTTTGTACTAATTCCCTCAGTAAAAATAGAATTGATGAGGATGTTTGAGGGGCAATTATACTTTTTTGTGTACAATGTAAAGGATTGGAGAAACTGCCTCATAAAATGAGAGGCTTAGCAATGATTCAGTCAGCTAGAAGGTGTGACCCTGTCTGAGTGGTGAAAATGATCACCTAAGTATGGTGTTAGTTACATTCCCGATAAGTGATAGGTTCGTGTTTGGCACTTGGCACACCGAGATGAACCAGCTAGGCGTGGAGCCTTACCCTCATTGAGTTTATGCTGTAAGGGGGCTGTTAGCAGTTACAACTGTGATGGATATTACAAATAAGAAAATAAGGTTCCCGACATTAGGAGTAAGAGAGGGTAAGTATTTTAAGAATAGGGAATAGCATATTCAAATATCCTGAAGCAAGAGAGAACTGAAAGAAGGCTAGAATTCCTGGAAGCAATGGAGAAGAAAATGATGTGAAATGGTGCTGGGAATATAAGGAAGGATCAGATCATGAAAGGCGTGCACTGGCGAAGGATTTTATACTTTATCCATTGAAGAATTTTAACAGATTTTCATTTTAAAACATTATTTAGTCAATGGTATGGAAAGAATATTAGAAAAGGGACAAAAGTAGGTTCAGGGAGACCAGGCAGGAGACTTCCTCTATTCTCAGCAAGTGACTGCAGGAAAGATAATGTGGAAATGCCTGGGTGTGAGAGAGATTTTGGAAGTAGAATGGAGACTTGGTAATTGTTTGGTAAGGGAGGGGAAGGTGAGTGAAGAGTCATGTGAAACACAGTTGGGTTTCTAGCTTAAGTAACTGAGCTCCTTTGAATGGTAAGAAGCATTTGAACAGCAGCAGGTTTGTATTGTTATGTTTCATTGTGTATGCATTAATTTGAGGTACTTAAGACACCTCAGAGTGGGGACATGAAGTGGCTATCTGGGTATGAGAATAAGGAGAAAGTTCTGGATTAAATGTAGAGTTGGAGTCATCTGTATATAGATCATTGGAGCCATGGATGTGGAAGAATTTCTTTATGGAGAATATGCAGATGGAGAAATGAAGGGGGCATACGACAGAACCTAAGGTGGTCCAGTGTCGAAGAGTGGTAAATAAAACAAGAGAAGTTACTGGAACTGACTCAGAGGAGTGATCAGAGGCAGGGGGAATCAGAAGGCCAGCCTTCAGACCTTGGCTCCAGCCAGTTAAAGTGAAATAACCTCTGACAAGTTGAGTATTCTATGTTCTGTTTTCTCAATCATAAGAAAAGTATTTTTATATCTGCTAATGTCATAAACTTGTTCTGAGAAAAATGTGGGATGATCGTAAAGTACGTATTGCCACACGCACGATCTTCTGTATGGAATATACTAAGATTCTAGCTATACATGATAATGGATCAAATGACTGGATCATTTCGTATAGACTAAAGCTGTATCCTGAAGTCAAAACCATACCTTAACTCTTCCTAGAGCCTAGCAACAGATAAAAATAATGCAATGGATTTTCTTTTGTATTCATTAAGTGGTTCTACAGACAGTTCCAGACACTTAACCACTAGCAGCATCAGCTAATAAATGTGAATCCCCAACAAATCATTACAGTGTAATAGTAATTCTTTAGAGGAAAGTACAAATGCAGTTATAAAAAGTGTTAAGTATAAGTGTAACTATATTATACCTCAATAAGGGTGAGCTTACATATGTGTATGTGTAGATATACACACATATATATACACACATACATATATATGTGTCTGCATACACACACACACACACAAACTCTTATAAGGGTAAAGAATTAAACACAGCAGCAATCTGGAAAGCAAATGCTTTCAGCAAATTCATGAGCTCTTGATTGCAAAGCACCGAGATAATTATGCCCAATTGCTTTAGAGTCGTATATTCATTAAACACTGATTATCTGTATCTTTTCAAAGGATTGGGAGATCCTGCTTGCTATTATGTTGGTGTAATCTTTATTTTAAATGGACTAATGATGGGATTGTTCTTCACGTATGGAGCATACCTGAGATAAGACTACTACTGAATTAAGAGACCTTTCAGTGGGCTTATACAGACTGGCTGATATTTGTTGATTAAATGAAAAGGAAAATTAACGAGATTAGATTCATATCAGGAAAGTTTGTGGATTTGTTTGATTTTTTTCAGAAGCTTAACCAATATCATGTAACCAGAAACTGGAGATGTCACTAAAATTCTATCTCAAAGGCATCCCTTTTATCCTGTAAGGGTTTTTTTTTTTTTTTTTTTTAACTAATTAAGATTTCCTAACAAAGGCTTTAATGGAATATCTCCTAGTTCATGTGTAAAATTAATAAAACATTGGAGGAGATCTTTCATTAGCAATAACAGCAGCTTATTTCTAATTGTATTCTCTAAGGGTGAAATTAAGAAAGCAGTAGGAAAAACTGTGTATCACATGTGGCGGGCACTTACATCTGCTAGCCTATCTTGATAAGAGTACCACAATGAAGCAGCAGTGAGACCTGTCTCAGGTGATAAGTTGAAATTAATTTCAATGGTCGTGTGTTTTGCTCCCACACTTAATTGCTCCCTGAGATAACCATATCAGCTACTTTTTGTCAATGAAAACTAAGGTGAAGTCGGTTTTGGTTACATCTAGGAAAGTATCTGCCTTTCTCACAAAAGGACAGACTTAGCTGCCCCTTCTCTGTTTCTTCCTGCTTTGATTACACTAGGATGTCATGCCCAGAGCTGCAGCAGTCATCTTGTGACCATAAGGGAAAGGCCATAAACATAGGAGATCTATCTGGCCTACCATGCTTCTGCTACTGAACCAATGCCAACAGATACTTATCTTTCATTTTCTTGTTGAATGATATAATAAACAACATCCATATTGTGTGAGCCACTTTTGTTAGGTTTTCTGTTTCTTTCAGTGGAACATTTTCCTAGCTGAATCATCAGATTTCTTTACAAGGTTATTCTTGTTGTGTAAAACATTTAAAATTAAAGTTAATTAATAGCTTTACTCTTTGAACAAATATTTGTTGAGTTTTCATAGGCTTATGTCAATTTAGAGTTCAGTAAATATACACACTTTTTGTTTTAGGAAGTTTTCAGCATAAAAAACACTAGCATAGAATCAACGAAAACTATTAACATAAGTCAGTGTTGTACCAGGGATACTATCCAGCACAGTACATAAAAAGAAGAGTAGTGATAAGTATAAGGATTGGAAAACTTGAAGAAAAAAAAAAAGTGTTCTTAAAAGTAGATTACATCATATATCTAGAAAAATTTTAAAAGTTGATTGATACAATGTTTGCAATAATAAGAAAATTTACAATGTTACTAGATGTAAACATTAATATTAAAATTCAAAATTATAAATTTTATACTTTAGGATCAAATAGAAAATGAAATTTTGAAAGGATGCTGTTTAGAATAGCATTAAAAGCATGACGTTCCTCAGAATAAAACCAACAAAAGATATATATGACACCTGTGGGAAAATGATTAAAACATTCCTGAGATATGTCTGGGAAAATTCAAGTGGAGAGATATTCCATATTCATTGATTGAAGACTTGATATTAAAAAGATTTATAGATTCAATGCTCTACCAGTCAAAATTCCAACATATTTTTTGTTGACTTTGATGAGCTGATTTAAAAGTTTTCAGAAATGCAAAGGGCCAAATGCAGTCAAGGTATTCTTGAAAAAGAAGGATTTGCACTATCAATTGTTGCTATATTATAAAGCTAATGTAAAAGACACTATGATATTGGCACAGGAATAGACAAATGGGTAACTGAAATAGAGTACAGCCCAGAAGCAGAAATGTACATTTAAAGGCATTCGATATATGGAAGAGTGGGTATCGCAGATTGGTGGGTAAGGACAGGCATTTTAATAAATAGTGCTGGAATAATTGGGAGATCATATGGAACAAGGAGAAATTGGAACTATATAAATAATAAATCCAAGCTGGATTAAACACTCAAATATGAAAGACAAATTTTTTTTTTTTTTTTTTTTTTTGAGATGGAGTCTTGCGCTGTGGCCCAGGCTGGAGTGCAGTGACCGGATCTCGGCTCACTGCAAGCTCTGCCTCCCGGGTTCACGCCATTCTCCTGCCTCAGCCTCCCGAGTAGCTGGGACTACAGGCGCCTGCCACCTCGCCCGGCTAGGTTTTTTTTTGTATTTTTCAGTAGAGACAGGGTTTCACCGTGTTAGCCAGGATGGTCTCGATCTCCTGACCTCGTGATCCGCCCGTCTCGGCCTCCCAAAGTGCTGGGATTACAGGCTTGAGCCACCGCGCCCGGCCGAAAGACAAATTTTTTATCAAGTGTTCAGCGTATAATACAGAAGTCACTTGGAATAAGAAATGATTTCTTAAACAAGACACAAAAATCCAGCCATGAAGAAAAACTGATAAATTGGATGAAAAGAACTTCAGTTCCTCAAAAGAACTATAGGATAAAAAAAAAAAAAAAACCTCCAAGTGAGTGAAGATATTTACAAAGTATTTACCCCACCTACTATCCAGAAATTCCATTAATTAACTTGATAAATATTTATTGAAAGCCTGTTGTGACTTGGAGCACTGTTCTGGGTGCTTGGAATACAGAACAGAAATCTCTGTCCCTGTGAAGTTTATATTAGAGTGGGAAGATGAAGACAAAGAAGAAAGACAACCTGATAGAAAAATGGACAAAATGTTTATGAACTGGTATTTCCCAGAAGAACACCAAATGGTCAATAAACATATGTAAAGTTGACCACCATCATTAGTCATGAAGAAAATACACATTCAAACCACAGTGAAATACCAACTCACATCTAATAGATTGATAAAGGAGCTTTCATCCACCACAGGTGGACACATAAATTGGTACAACTATTTTGGTGAACAGTGTACATTATCTGGTAAAGTTGAAGGTATAGATACCTTGTAACTCAGCAATTCTAGTTTAAAGTATATATTCCCAAAAAAGTCTTGCACATGTGTACTAGGAAGTACATACAATAATATAGTAGCATCATTTGCAAAAGCTTCAAACTGGAAACAACCCAAATATCCATTAACAGAGAAATGAATACATTTTGGTTTATTAACATGGTGGAACAGTATACAATAATGAGAATGAATGAACTATACGGCTACACACAACATGGTTGATTCTTACAGATATAATTTTGAATGAGTGAATCCAGGTACAGAATTTTTAAAAATACTGCATTCTTCCATTTGTTTATTGTTTAAAAACAGATTAAAGTAAATCATAGTTTGATATGTATATAGAAAGAGTTATGTTGATAATCTCAAAAATCAGGTCAGTAGCTGATTCTTATCTTGGAGGCTGGCAAGTAGAGACTCAGTATAATCGTTTCTCTATTTCAATTAATTATGTGGTGACTACATGGATGTTCCCTTTATATAGTTGTATAAGCTAGAAATTTTATGCACTTTTCTATATGCCATATAGAAAAATGTAAGCTTGTTATTGTGAGGGAAAAGAATTGCTTTGAGATTGTTTGGGCAGGTTTAAAAATGTTCTATTTTTTTTTTTAAAAAGTTCTGTTTTTGTGCCAGGCACAGTGGCTCACACCTGTAATCCCTGGGAGGCCGAGGCGGGCGGATCATGAGGTCAGGAGATTGAGACCATCCTGGCTAACATGGTGAAACCCCGTCTCTACTAAAAATACAAAAAAAATTAGCCAGGCATTGTGGTGGGCACCTGTAATCCCAGCTACTCGGGAGGCTGAGGCAGAAGAATCGGCTTGAACCATGGAGGCGGAGGTTGCTGTGAGCCACGATCACGCCACTGCACTCCAGCCTGGGTGATACAGCGAGACTCTTTCTCAAACAAACAAACAAAAAAACAAAACAACAGTATCAAAAGAAATGGTTTTTATCTTTCATCTGATTTTTGTATTCTGCATTATTGCTTCTCTGGGACTCAAGTAAAGAATATTTGCAGTAGTTTAGACAGTTATAAGTTAATGGTACATGAAACTGTTAGAATCTTCATCTCTCAATCCCTTAAATCCAATTTCAAAAGATAAAAATTTACCTTTATTCAGAGTATTCAAAGGATGTGATCTAGACTCTAAAGTGCTAGTCTGTTTCTTAAAAAATTATTTTATGTGGTGGTGCGCGGTGGCTCACACCTCTAATCCCAGCATTTTGGGAGGCCAAGGTGGGTGGATTCTGAGGTCAGGAGTTTGAGACCAGCTTGGCCAACATGGTGAAACCCCGTCTCTACTAAAAGTGAAAAAATTAGCCGGGCATGGTGGCATGCGCTTGTAATCCCAGCTACTCAGGAACCTGAGACAGGAGAATTGTTGGAACCCAGGAGGTGGAGGTTGCAGTGAGCTGAGATTTCACCACTGCACTCCAGTCTGGGCAACAGAGCAAGACCCCGTCTCAAAAAAACAAAAAGAAAAGTATTTTATGTTCACACCCTATGACCCTATGTATTTTATTTAGAAAGTGTTTTAGCTATAATAAATTATAAAATTGAGATTAATTTATATGTACACTTTTTAGAATTGTACATTCAGGATTTAAACATCAACTACATGGGTATGGTTTAGTACTATTATGTTTTAAATATGATTTAAACTATGATTTTAAATTCTGAGGTAATTTTGTGAAAAGCTCACTATATTTTCCATGAATTTTGATTGTATACTCTTATTTTTTTTTTTACAGTGGTACTCAACTAGGAGGTCTTATTACAGTACTGTGCTTCTTTTTCAATCATGGAGAGGTTTGTTTTCTAGAAAGCAATTTTTAAGAAGTAGAAGGGGTTATAGAGGAACAAGGAAATATACTCGTCAAAACAATATGTAATTGTATACTACTTATGACTTCACAATATTTTAGAGACCCTTGTGTTATAAGTTGATACTTTAATCACACTGATTGAAATGTTTAAATAGCTAGAATTTCAAACGTGAAATCTCTTGCCTTACTTTTAGTAAATATATACATATACATATATTCTGTAGAGAAAAGGAAATACTGTACTTGTTGAGTTGAATCACGTCATGCACATTATCTGATGTATTCCCAGTAAACTTTTTTTGTGGGTGGTGGCAGCCTCATCATACAAGTTATGAAATTTAAATTTAGAGAAGGTTAAGTTATTTATCCGCATTCCACATTTGCTGCATTATGAAGCTGGATTTCCCATTCCATGTCTGTCTGCCTCTAAAACCTCACATATGTATATTAATTTATATTTTATAAATGATAAAATTATAGTTATATTTTATAAAAACATATTTTATATATATAACATATATATTCAACTTTTTTATTGTGGTAAGAATAAGTAACATGAGATCTGCCCTCTTAACAGATTTTTAAGTGTACAATACGGTATTAACACAATATTGTATAGCAGATCTCTAGAACTTACTCATCTTGCCTAAGTGAAACTTTGTATGCATTGCACTCCCCGTAACAACAATGAAAGAGGCCTCAAGCCTGACAGCAGGGACACAGTTAAGACACTGCCTCCTGCTCCCTCACTTCTTTCTGTTACGTCATGCTGTCTGTTCAGTAATGCAAAATGCTGAAACTTACTAATTCAGCCCAATGAAACACAGTCCGCCTAAAAAAGAGCTCATAGAAGCTTATTTCAAATACGATGGATTCATTCAACAAAATATTGAGTACATACCACGTCCATGCTCTGTTAGATGCTGAGGATATGGCAATGAAAAAGAGAGAGATTCTGACTACTAGCTCTTGGGAACAAAATATTTAATATGTTATGACACAGGTTACATAGGGTAGAAGTACTTTTTTTTTTTTTCAACGTGGAGTCTTGCTCTGTCGCCTGGGCTGGAGTGCCATGGCGCGATCTTGGCTCACTGCAACCTCTGCCTCCTGGGTTCAAGCAATTCTCCTGCCTCAGCCTCCTGAGTAGCTGGGATTACAGGCATGTGCCACAACGCCCAGCTAAATTTTTGTATTTTTAGTAGAGATGGGGTTTCACCATGTTGGCCAGGCTGGTCTCGAAACCCTGACCTTGTGATTCACCTGCCTTGGCCTACCAGAGTACTGGGGATTACAGGCGTGAGCCACCGCACCCGGCCAGGGTAGAAGTACTTTCATCCATTGCTGTTGCGTTAATTTTTAAAAATCAGTTAGATAAAGGAATCATAAAAATTACACATGAAAGCCATATATATTATTTTAAAGCAAACAAATGCATTGTCATTCAACAATGTGCTGATATAATGACAAAGCTTTTTCTTTTAGTGTGCCAGGAAACGGTTGGTATAAGTTGACTTTCTTATATGTATCATAATTCTTCTTCCAACATTTACAATTTTGGTATCTTGGAAGAGGAGCAATAACTTTTAAGACTCTTGCAAAGTAATAAGAGTTCACATTCTTTCTAGAATTTCAGAATTGTTGATGGAAAATTTTTCTAATACTCTGACCTATATGTCTTAGAAGTCATTTTAAAGTTTGTATGAAACTTTAATACTTTCATTACATGCATCGCATTTGTAGTTCACAAATACTTCTCGTTGTTTTTAAAATATATACTTAACCTTTTTTAAGGTACATTTTACAAATTCTGAGGCAATCTTCGCTATTCGAAGTGTGTATTTATATTCATTCGAATATCCTTGTTATGTAGAAACTCTCTTGGTGCTTGCGAGTGATCTAGGTGACATTTGTTTAGGTATTTGTCTTGGCATGCATATATCCCAAAGCCTGGGATGCCAGGATCATATGCCAGGATCATACCTTGAGAGCTGGACTGTGGATCTAGTTGGTCAGTCACAGAATTCTCACAACTTTTATATGTACAATCTTGTTTGTCCCTTGGGTTTCCTTTTGCTGGGTCTGATATATCTGTTGCTGATTTCTGGACATGGTAGTTAATTGCTCTCTACTTAATGGCCTCATGCGTTAAGAGAGCTTCAAAAACTGAGAAGCCATGCCGGACACTCAGAAATGGGATATAGTGAACCTAGTGTTAAAATTACTAAAACAGACTCACCCCTGGTTTTTAAATATGTTTGTTGTAGTAAACATGATGTAAAGTGGGCATTTTGTTGATTTCAGGCCACCTGTGTGGTCTGGACACCACCTCTCCGTGAAAGTTTTTCCTATCCATTCCTTGTACTTCAGATGTATATTTTAACTTTGATTCTCAGGTAACTTTGATTCATAAAACAAAGGCCAATAAATTATAATTTAAGTTTCTTAAAATATGCTTCAATTCAGCACTTTGGGAGGCTGAGGTAGGTGGATCACTTGAGGTCAGGAGTTCAAGACCAGCCTGGCCAACATGCTGAAGCCTCATCTCTACTAAAATACAAAAATTAGCCAGGCATGGTGGTGTGCACCTGTAATCCCAGCTACTTTGGAGGCTGAGGCAGGAGAATTGCTTGAACCTGGGAGGCAGAGGTTGCAGTGAGCCGAAATTGTGCCACTACACTCCAGCCTGGGCAACAGAGCGAGACTCCCTCTAAAAAAAATACATAAATATATATTTTATATATACATATAATATATATATATATACTTCAACCTATGAAGTTGTAATTACCAAATTTAGACCATTTTTTAGTTATTTTAAAAGTAAATTGAGTATAGAGTTAAGAAAATAATTCAAAATTGCTATGTAAAAATGGCTGTCCATTTAAGAGTGTAGGCTACAGGTTTTAGATAACTACATTATGTTTTAATAAACCAAAAGGTATGTGTTTGTATATAGTTTGCCAAGATTCAAAAGTTTTTGAGAAACAATTACATTTTCTCTTCAAAGTTGAGGTACTTTGACATTGTTTTCTAACCTGTGGTTTTGATGACTGTGCCATGAAAAGTGTTCTGTGTGCAAACGAATTTGGGAAATGCGGAGTTAGATGGATAAGGAGTACATATATTTGCATATTTATGAAGCATTTCTGAACAACTAATGTTTCTAATAGGACAACCAGTTTCATTTCAAACTTTATTTTTTGGATACTTTTTTTTGTAGGGATTACGTTTATAAGCATTTCAGATATTTAAGAGGTCTGAGAAATGAACAAAAAAAAAAAACCCATATGTGGTAGAATACTATAAATAGCCTTTCAGAGAAATAAGTTTGATAGAATACTAATGAGAACTCTCACTGAATGAAATAATGATCACTATCTCCTCCAAACTCCCAAAGGACCCCATTCTTCACCTGCTATCCCTGGCAGATTCTGCCTTATATAAAAATCATTTGTTTGTCTTCCTTGTTTTTTAAAACAGTAAATTTATGAATCATCCACACATACACAAATTTTTATTTCTTTCTTTAGAGATGAAGTCTTGCTCTGTCACCCAGGCTCATTGCACCCTCTGCTTCCCGGGTTCAAGCGATTCTCCTGCCTCAGCCTCCCAGGTAGCTGGGATTACAGGTGCACACCACCACCTCCAGCTAATTTTTGTATTTTTGGTAGAGGCAGGATTTTGCCGTGTTGTCTAAGCTGGTCTCGAACTCCTGACCTCAAGTGATCCGCCCGCTTCAGCCTCCCAAAGTGCTGGGATTACAGGCGTGAGCTGCTGTACCTGGCTAATTATATGTATTTAAAAGTACTACTGGAAACAGGGACCATGCCATATTTATCTCTTTAACCACGGAACACTGCACACGTCCATGCAAATATTTGTGGCACTCAGATAAAGCTAATTGAAGAGTGGTAAATAGTAGTGTACTGGGGTGGCACAAACCTTGAGAATGGAGCAGGCTAACTTCTGATTTCTTACCAACCTGACGAGTATATTCTGGGGTTGAATTTGGATTTAGGAACCTCCTTCTCATTCAGATCTCTATATCTTTGCTCTACACTTTGCCTTCTCTCAGAGATTAGGTGATGGAAGCTGCCCATTCTTCATCACCCCTTGCTATTCGTTCCCAGTTTAATTCCTAGGAAGGTGGGTTATATTTTTTTGAAGTGATATCATTCTGGTCAGTCAGGGGTTTCATGGAATAAAATGCTTTAATTAGAACATTTGGGGTTGTATCATTGAGGGCATGTGCTATACTCTGTATCTTAGTCAAAAGTAATTTTTGTTTGAAAAATATAAGACTACAAAGTACATAATGAGTATTTTATGGTAACATTAGTAAACAATATGAACATTTAGAATTTTGTTTTTGAAAATTTATATACGGTTGTACAAAGATTCATCAAAATCCAATACAGCATTTATAAAAGGAACAGTTACAGTTCTATTGTTTAGGTAAAATATTTGTGTTTCTTTTTTCATATCTAAAAGTTACTGTAATTCTGTATGGTAAAAGTTATTGGTTCCTAATACATCTCAGTAATGCAGAATGGACCATTTAAACTTCCACTTGCTTCAGCTAAATTCTAGAATGACTTTTTAATATTTTAAGATTCTTTTTGCTTAAATTTTTCCATAGTTGTAAACTTATTACTTTGTTAGCACTTACATTTCTCTTCAATGTTTTTTGAAACATAAAAGTGGTGGTATGTAAAAGTTGTTGCTGCACATACAGGAGAAGCATGTTGAGGTGTGCAGGGGCAGCGCCGCGTCCTATTTTCTGACCTCCTTGCTGGAGTATTAAATTTCTAATGTCATGCAGATGTAGAGGAAGATGAGCTTTTGTATTTAAAATATTTAATGGTAAATTACAACGTTATTTTTATAACTCTAATTTTGATTGCTTCATGCAAGCCCTGTAGTATTTCAATTTATTTTTAGTATACTTTAAAAAGTTAACTATATATTTTGTTGTATTATAGTAAAGGCAATGTAATAAGTTAGATTTTATCATTTTGCAATTAGTCTTTCTTTTTAGGGACAGACTATTTTCAGGGTGAAACTTATTGGTATCAATTCTCTCTATTAAGGACCTCGAGCAATGATAGAAGCCCCTTCGTTGCACTCTGTCTTTCCAATGTGGCTTTTATGCTTCCCTGGCAATTTGCTCAGTTTATTCTTTTTACACAGGTAAGAAGATTTTTAAAATTAATTTTTATTTTTATTTTAAGTTCTGGAGTACATGTGCAGGATGTACAGGTTTGTTACATAGGTAAATGTATGCCATGGTGGTTTTTGCACCTATCAACCTATTACCTAGGTATTAAGCCCAGCATGCATTAGCTATTTTTCCTAATGCTCTCCCCACCCCATCCCCCAGCAGGCCCCAGTGTGTGTTGTTGCCCTCCCTGTGTCCATGTATTCTCATTGTTCAGCAACCGCTTATAAGTGAGAAAATGTGGTGTTTGGTTTTCTGTTCCTGTTGCTGAGGATAATGGCCTCCAGCTCCATCCATGTCCCTGCAAAGGACCTGATCTCATTCCTTTTTATGGCTGTGTAGTATTCCATGGTGTATATGTACCACATTTCTTCATCCAGTCTGTCACTGATGGGCATTTGGGTTAATTCCATGTCTTTGCTATTGTGAACAGTGCTGCAGTGAACACATGGGTGCATGTGTCTTTGCAATACAATGATTTATATTCCTTTGTGTATATTAATTAAGTTGAATGCAAGATGTACTTGGTTGTTTCCATAGAAAATTTTAAATATGGTGACATTTATGCCCTAAAAGATTTTCAAAATGGGGAATAAAGTTTACTTAAAGGTATGATTTTTATGAAATAATATAATTTCACATTATTTTACTGTGTTGATTAGTTTGACAGATTTTAAGGCTCAACATGTGAAAGAGTTTTTCTATTATATTTATTCACAAATGTTATTTTTGGTGTTTGAGATAGTATCTGTATATATCTACCTATAGATTTTCCTTTTGTCCTGGTGATCATTCTGGGTGCCAAGCTACACAGCATGCTAAGGGCCAATCCTACTCTTCACAGCAGGACATTCTGCTTCTAATCCAGCTAAATGTTGACTGTTTTGACTGTGGAGCAGAATTTTACCTGGCAGCATTTCTGCGAGCTTTAATCATAAAGCTCATCATTGCTTAAGTGAGCTGAGCCCATATCCTATTTCCAAAGCAGCTACGTAACTAGTACCAAGAAACTGAATTGGGAAAGCAGAGAGTAAATGGAGAATTTTGATGAAATTTCATGATACTAAGATTTTCCATCAGTGTTCCTTCCTGCATAACAAATACTGATGATAATAATAATATTCTATATTGGAAGTGAGAAATTCTGCTAAGAAGTCTCATGCTGCCAGTAGCCTACAAAGAATGAAATTATAACCCCAGCTCAATTGGTGCTGCATGTTTAAAGTATTCCCTCTGCTTTACTTCATAATAGTTGGCCCCTTTCACGTTATAACACAGACATTATTCTATGGTTTTCATTATTTGCACATGCCAACAGAGTAGAATAGATTTTTAATGAGCATCACTTCATTGCAAGCCCATTTATTAATCCAGTGGTAATGATGCAACTAAGAAGCTCTTTGGGTCGGGCACGATGGCTCACACCTGTAATTCTTACACTTTGGGAGGCTGAGGCGGGTGGATCACGAGGTCAGGAGTTCAAGACCAGCCTGGCCAAGATGGTGAAACCCTATCTCTACTAAAAATACAAAAAAATTAGCTGGGCGCCTGTAATCTCAGCTACTTGGAAGGCTGAGGCAGAGAATTGCTTGAACCTCGGAGGAGGCAGAGGTTGCAGTGAACCAAGATCACGCCACTGCACTCCAGCCTGGGTGACAGAGCCAGACTCAGTTTCAAAAACAAAACAAAGAAAAAGAAGAAGCTATTGGGTAAGTTTGGTATTGCTGTAATGATTTTCTAGCCGTTCTCTGGATATATACTAGGCTGTTATTTTTCTTTACTAATGTATATAGTTTTGTTTGTATGTGTGCATTTCATGCTTACAGAGGGATAATTCAATATTATTTGTTATTTTCTGGGAGTACGTTAAGATTTTATTCTTAATTGTGTTTTTTATAGATTAAGGTTAAAATTAGTTTATTGTGCCACCACACCTGGGTAATTTTTTAGTTTTTTGTAGAGATGAGGTATCAACATTTTGCTCAGGCTGCTCTTGAACTCCTGGGCTCAAGCAGTCCTCCTATCTTGGCCTCCCAAAGTGCTGGGATTATAGGCATGAGCCACCATGCCTGGCAAAATTTTTTTTTTTTTAATGACTTCTGTGCTCTCCTGGAATTTTCAATCCTATCAGTTATTTCCTTGAACATTTGAAGCAAAACTAAAGACATATCTGATTATGCCAGACAAATGTTTGAGTGATCTCCAAGCTAAGAATAGTTTTTATATATTTAAAGGGTTATAGAACAAAAATAGAAAAAGAATATACAAGAGACTGTATGTGACCAACAAAGCGTAACATATTTATTATCTGGCCTTTTATATAGCAAATGTGCTGGTCCCTGATCTAAATCTTTTGTGGATCTATTTCTATTGTGTTAGCGATAGTGTCTTATCTCCATCTATTCTGGGTTATTTTTGATTTGGTGCTGGACATTATACATGAAAAATTGGAGAGGCAAGTAAAAAGCACTAATAAATCTTGAACCACCTTCATGCAATCAGATTGAGATGATCCATAGATGGGTTTCAGTCTTTCTGAGGGCTGCTTGATTTCTGGTTCACTATTATAGTATGGCCTTTTGAAACTCCAAACTAAAGCACCATTCTTGGTGCACTCTGATTGCTGAATCTGCTGAAATGCCTGCTCAGCTTGCTGGTCTCCCAACTGCCTCTCAGCTGGCAGGCATCTGCCTCTGTTGAAATTGGCAGATACCTCTGGGAGAAAAGTGGCCCAAAACGTCATGCTCACCACTATAGATTGCCATCTATCTTTTTAATTCCTCATTTGCTTTGTTAATAATCTATGGCTTTCATACATATTTTAAAAATATTTATATATTTATATTTTTCCTAGCCATTCTGGTTCTTAGTGGGAAGGAAGGTTGGTTCAAATTCCTTTACTTACCATTATTAGAAATGTAGCCCTCCTCTTATATTTACTTTGCCTGTGAATAGTAAAGTGTTAGTTTTCTATACTTTTTATCACTTTTGCTTTTTTATATTATTTCAGATAGCGTCATTATTTCCCATGTATGTTGTGGGATGCATTAAACCAAGCAAATTTCAGTAGATCATTTATGTGAACATGGTAACATTTTTAATATATATAAGTCAAATATTAAGATAGGTCCTCAGAGTTTATAAAATCGAAGTGATTCTGTTTTATAGGGTACCTCCTCTTTGGTAATATTTAATACATATGCTATTGGTGATATCCAGAAGGAAAACTGGAAATGTATATTATAGATGTCGTATTATAATAGATTATACTTTCAGGTAGACTGTGTATGTGCTTTACTCTCTAAAACTTTTATTTTTATGTTTTATTTATTATTATTACTACTTTAAAACTTCCTTTTCTTTCTCAGACATGAGATTTTTAGCATTTTGCCTGAATGACACTCTAACTGAAATTTTATATTCTTGCAATTTTGTTTTTGGCTTAGGTCCCAAACATAGCTTCCTTAAAAACATAAAAAGTTAGTAAAGCTTCATAAATAATAGAAGTCCAGAAGTCTAACAAAAATAAGATTAATAAAACTGGTATTTACAACTAAATCTTTCTTGTTATGTTACTCCATTGATAAAACAATAGAAATCATAGACTTATTTTTCATTGTTCCAAGCAGCAGATGGAGAAAAAGTTAAATTCTGCCAGATAGAGTTTATAGTCTTGAATTTTAATACTTAGAATCTAGCAGTGACTTGAAAGTCTATTATCATTTGGCCAAGAGTCATTCATCTTTATGCAAATAAATTTGCATTAGAAATGGCTATATACCTACAAAGTATGCATTATGCCAATAAATGTAATAACCATAAAATGTATTTTTTCCACTTTTTTTTCAGATTTCAGTTATCATTAGTTTCATTTTGATGTTTGGAAATTTAATGTACTTATCTTCTTTTTATTCTTCATCTTTGTTAATGATGTGGGTGTTTAGTTCATAAAGTTGGTTTTTTTAACCTACCAAATAGCATGTTTTCCTGTCTAAAACAGTTATAACAGAATAAATAGACCCTTTCCTGATTATCATTCAACATGACACAGTTCTTCCCAAGCAAACCTGTCTTATCCTTGAAAAATATTACAGTATGAAGTTTTTCTTTTTAAGACAGTGCCCAAGTAAATATTGGAAAATTATTATAAAGTAATAAGACTTTATACATACTTTAAACATATCCCATTTTATGATAAATACGACTTCTTTCTCCTAAGTCACTGGAGGAGGTTAAGTACTCATTGCAGTGACACTGCCACTGCCCAAAACATTTTTGGAACTCCTCTGAGTTTCCTTCACAGATACGGCACATTCTTTAGAATGTCTTCACTGGTGGCAAATCTTTGCCTTTCCAGAGTGGATTTGATTTTTGGAAATGACCAAAATTTTGTGAATATTTTGTGTAATTGGGCTGGGAAATACAGATCTTGCTCAAACGATGGTGTGACAGTAAAGTCATAAGACCAATTATTTTGCACCTATAACTAAATTATTTCTGAAGGCAGTTTAGAAAGTGTAGTTCCAAACTACTTTGAGCAATAGCAAGACAATTAGAATAAGTGTGTAGTCTGCTCACAGGAACTACATGGAATGACACTCATTTGGATATGTGTTTGGAAGGGTGGTTTAGTGAATCAGTTCTATTACACTGTAGTCATATATCTGATGTCTATAAGCCAGAACCTAGAATATTCTCCTCTACCTCCCATCGCCACACTGATCAGAAATGATACCAACTTTCTGATATCTATAAGCCAGAACCTAGAATATTCTCCTCTACCTCCCATCTCCACACTGGTCAGAAATGGTACCAACTACAGTAATGCCAAAATACAGCACTTTTCCATGTATGGTGCAGTGATTTAATCTTTTGGGATTGCCCTTATGTTTTAACATTTTTGCCTTCCATATCCTTTTTCCTTCATAGTAGTTAATCCCTCCTCTTTCTCTCCCCCCAGAAAATGCTCTTTCTTTCCAACATTTTGCCAAACTATTTCACCATTACAGAGTAGAGAACTCCTAATAGTGTGCTCATCTACCTCTTTTAATGAAAACTTTTTTATTTTGAAATATAGTACAGATAAAAACTGCATAAAGCAAATGTTTTGTGTGCTGACTTAGTGCTGGCTAATACTGATGAGTACAGTCTCCCCTCAGTGTCTGCAAGGATTGATTCCAGGACACCCCCAACCCCTGTGGATACTAAAATCTGCAGATGTTGAAGTTTCTTATGTAAAATGGTGTGTTATTTGCATATAATCTATGCACGTCTTCCTATACACTTTAAATCATCTCTGGATTACTTATAACATCTAATGCAATGTAAATACTATGCAAATAGTTGTATACTGTATTTTCATTTGTACTTTTTAAACTGTTGTATTATTATTATTATTTCAAATATTTTCTATCTGCTGTTGGTTGAATCTGCAGCAATTGGAACCCATGGATGTGGAGGGCTGACTGTGTTATGTATTACGTGGCAAACATTCTTAAACTACCATTATATCAAAATTATAATTTTCTAAATGAGTGTAGAAGCCCTTCATGTGACCCGTCCCAAAGCACTCCCTTGTACTGCCCTAAAACAATAATGGCTGTCTTGATTGCTATGATAGTAACTTTCCAGCATTCCTTTATAGTTTCGTTACTTAAGTTTCTCTTTTTAGCTACAAGTTTCCTGCGTATCTGCCTGGTTTTATCCTCATGAAATTTATTTGTTGAAGAACTGGAGTCATAGAACATGTGGAGGATTTCATGGTCCAGATTTTGCTTTTTGAGTTCTTGTGGTGTAGCTAAGCATGTTCCTTTGTCTCATGGTATAGCTTAATATATTAGAAACTGGATCTGAAACTTGGATTGCTTCAGGCTTGATCACTTTGGCAAATCTATAGTATTGTTCTTCCATCAAAAGGCACATAATGTCTCTCTTTATGGTACTAGCCCTCAGTGCCTTATGATGGATCTGTTAATTCAATAGGGATTGCAAAGTGGTCACATTCTAATCCGTCATCTAGAGTTCATTTAGGAAAAGTTAAGTAAGTGTTGATTTACCTCTTTATTTGCAAGTTTTACAAATAATGAACTGGTTCCCTGTCATCTTCCAAATGTGGGCTCTTTGGGCTGTGTATGTGTGTGTTTAAGTTTCATTAGGAACATAGGGATTTAAACATTTTTGATGTATTTCAAGTTAATTGAAATTATTATCTTTACTCATTCTCAGATTGTTTCTTTGTTGACCGGGGAAGCCTCTTTAGGGTTCTCCTGAGTTCTCTGACGCGACCCTGGTCGTCTGATAGCACACTTGTGTCATGTATGACAAGTTCTTCCAGGTCTCTCTTGTGGACTCCTGTCCAAACCCTGGAGGAAGCCATTCCTGCAAGACACCCTCCTTGCCTTTACCGGGGAAACGGTGTTTTAAGACCGCAGTCTGGGACCCAAGGATACTCACTGCTACTGAGTAGGTCATTGTTTCTAGGCCTTCTTAGTGGACAGAGGTAGGAAATATCATAGGGTGCAGGCTCTCTCTCATTAAAAATCTACCATGAAAATGTGTGTGTGTGTGTGTGTGTGTGTGTGTGTGTGTGTGCATGCATTTATGGTAAACTAGCTCACAAGTTCTGAATTTCCAAATCAAATTCAAGAATATGAGGTTTTACTTAACTCCTTCTATCCTGTATTTGTATTTTTGTTTCTCTTGGGTCTCAAGAAGCCTATGGATGATAGAATATCACATATCCATTTGCCTTCTCCCAAAGTGTATGCATGAGAATTGCTGTACTGCACCATGCATATGATTATGAGAAATAAAGATTTTTTTGCATATCCTTCTCTCATTCTCTTAACCCGTTTTTTTTTTTTTTTTTTTTTTTTTTTTTTTTTTTTTTTTTTTTTTACTAATTCTGTATCTATATTGTCAGAACGTAGAGTATTGCATACTGTACTTTCTGCCTTATAAACCTTATTTTGTGTTTTTATGTGAACAAATACACATTTATTTATCAGCAGTCTTTATGTCGTTATCTCCTACTTACCTTGGTTATTTTAGTCTTGTTCTACAAGAGAATTCATTCAATTCTGATGTGTTTGTCAGTTTGTTTTGTCACCTTTTACTTGAAAGTGAAGTTGGCTCTATGTAAAATTCTTGTCTCTTTTGTTTTTACTTTTTCTTTCTTTTCTTTTTCACTTCTTTTTTCTTTCTTTCTTTCTTTTTTTTTTTTTTTTTTTTGAGACAGAGTTTCGCTCTTGTTGCCCAGGCTGGAGTGCAATGGTGCCATCTTGGCTCACTGCAACCTCCAACTCCTGGGTTCAAGCGAGTCTCTTGCCTCAGCCTCCGGAGTGTCTGGGATTACAGGCGCCCACCACCACACTCAGCTAATTTTTGTATTTTTAGTAGAGACAGGGTTTCACCATGTTGGCCAGGCTGGTCTCGAACTCCTGACCTCAGATGATCCGCCCTCCTCTGCCTCCCAAAGTGCTGGGATTACAGGTGTGAGCCACCGCACCTGGCCGTCTCTTTTATTTTTTGCGTTGAGTACTTGTTTTACTTCTGTCCAAAAGGGTTGCCGTTAAAAGTGTTACAAGTTTTGATACGTTATAAACGTATCACTCTCTTTTGAATACTTTTTATCTTATTTCTTTTTTTATTTCTAAAAGTTTCTTCTCTTCACCTTTTATACCTCTTAAGGCATTATTATTATGTTCATTTCCTCATATTTCCTCTGCTTGAATTTTTATGTCTGAAATTATTGTTTTATTTCAAATTCTTTGATTTCTGTCAGCTCATTTCTCAGTTTTTCTAATTTTGATTTGTGTCATTCTTTCACATATTTTAGTAGTTTTAAATGTCTTAAATGGCTCATTTTGAAATATAAATTTTGTTTAATTATTCAGTCTTTCATCCTTAAGTAATGGTGTTAGCTACAGGATTTTTCAGAGAAGCCCTTTATCAGGTTGAAGAAGTTCCCTTCTGTTCAGTTTGCTGAGTTTTGTCAAAAATGAATTTTGAAGATATGATATAATCATATAGTTTCTCTTTTCTGTTTTGTTAATGTGCTGCATTGTATAGGTTGATTTTCAAATGTTATAGCATCTTTGCATTCCTTGAATAGACCTTACTTTGGTCATGCTGTATTATTTTTTGTTGGATATAGCTTTCTAAAATTGTGTTTATAATTTTTGCACCTAAGTTCATGACAATAATTGGTTCATAGTTTTCTTACGACATCTTTGTCTTTTTTGGTTACATGGCAATGCTGGCCTCATAAAATGCGTTATGAAGTTGTTCTTTCTTCTCCAGTTTTCTGAAGAATTTGTGTAAAATCATGATTTCTTCCCTAAATATTTGGTAGAATTTACCAGTGAAACCATCTAGAACTTTCTTTGTAGGAATGTTTTTTAACTACAAGTTCCATTTCATTAATAAGATATAAGGCTATTCGTGTTATCCATTTCCTCTTGAGTGAACTTTGGTTGTATCTTTCAAGGAATTTTTAAATTTTATTTATGATGTCAAATTTATAGACAAAGGCATAATGTTTTCTTTCTTTCATGTATCTATAGTATCTGTAGTGATAGTTCCTCTTTCATTCCTGGTATTAGATGTTTGTGTTCTATTTTTTTTTTTTCTCTTATCAGTCTGGTTAGAGGTATATCAATTTTATTAATTTTCTCAAGGAACCAGCTTTTGGTTTCATTGATTTGCTCTACTGTTTTTGTTTTCTGTTTCATTGATTTCTACTTGATCTTTATTACCTCATTTCTTCTGCTTACTTTGGGTTTTGCTCTCCTTTTTTTCTAGGTTTTTTTTTTTTTTTTTTTTTTTTAAGTTATAAAGCAAGGTCATTGACTTGAGACCTTTCTTGTTTTTTTCTTTTTTTTAAAACACAGGTGTTTAGTGCTATAAACTTTTCTCCAAGCACTGCTTTATCAGCATCCCACATATTTTGATAAAGTGCATTTTTAAATTTATTTCATGTTATTGTCATACATTTTACTTAAACATATGATATAGAAATCTCAATAAATTATTGTTTTTGTTTAAACAGTAAATTACCTTTCAAAAGTATTTGAAATTTTTTAAATGTTATATATTTACCCTGTAGTTACCATTTTCGCTGCCTTTTACTTGTGTACAGCCAGATTGACCTACTGTATTCCTGCTGTCTGAAAGACCTCCTTTAACTTTTCTTTTAGTGCAAATCAGCTGGTCATGAAGTCTTTATTTTGCCTTCATTTTTGAAAGGTATGTTTCCTGGATGTAGAATTGCAGGTTAACAGCAATTTTCTTTAAGAATTTAAAAGATGCTGCTTGACTTGTCTTGTTTGCATTTTTTTCTTATGAAATCTGTTGACATCCCTGTGCTTTCGTCTGTAAATAATATGTTACTTTTCTAACTGTTCCCAGCTAGAGATAAGATTTTCTCTTTACCACTGATTTTGAGCAGTTTGTTTATATAATGTGCCTTACTATAGCTTTCTTTATGTTTCTTGTATTTAGGATTCATTGAAATTCTTAGATCTTTAGGTTTATAATTTTTATCAAATTTGGAAAAATTTTGGCCATTGTTTCTTCAAATATTTTTCTGCCTCCCCACCTCACTTTCATTTAGGGACTCTCACTACATGCATATTGGGCTGCTTGAAATTGTTCAGTGGTTCATGGAGCCTATGTTTATTTTTGTTCTTTATTTAATTTTGGAGAGTTACTATTGCTGTGTCTTCAAGAGTTCACTGGTTGCTTTTCTGCAGTATCTAACCTGTTGTTAATCACATCCAGTGTGTTTCTCATTCAAGTCATTGTAGTTTTCATATCTAAAAGTTCATTTTGGATCTTTGAAGTACTTTGTGTCTCTAATTAACATGTTCTGTCTCTGTTACCACTTCTTCACCATGTGTAATACAGTTATAGTAACTGCCTCAGTGCCTCCACCTGCTAATTCTGTCATCTGTGTCAGTTTCAATTAATTGTTTCTTCTCCTCATATCGGGGTTGTGTTTTCTTGAGTGTCTGCATGCTTGGCAATGTTTACTTGGATGCCAGGCTTTGTGAATTTTACCTTGTTAGCTGCTGGATATTTTCTTATTCCTATAAATATTCTTGAGCTTTTTTCTGTGATGCAGTTAAATTGCTTGAACACAGGCTGATGTTTTCGGGCCTTGCTTTTAAGATTTGTTAGCTGGAATTAAAGTATTGGTTAGTTTATGGCTAATATTGCTGCACTCGGAAGCAAACTCTTCCATGTAGACTACCTGATGTGCCCTTTGGCTGCACCATTTTATATTCCCACCAACAATGCATAAGCATTCCAATTTTTCTACATTTTTGCCAAAACTTGTTACTTCTGGTTTTGTTTTGGTTTGGTTTGTCTTATAATGGCCATCCTAACAGGTTTGAGGTGGTATCTCATTGTAGTTTTGATTTACATTTCCCTGATGATTAGTGATGTTGAACATCATTTTAAATACCTGTTGGGCATCTGTATTTATTCTTTGGGGAAATGTTTATTTAAGTCATTTGCTCATTTTTAATAGAAATATTTGGGTTTTTTTCTATATGCATCAGAAATACTGGCCTGTAGTTTTCTTGTAGAATGTTTTTCTGGATTGGTATCAGAGTAATACTGGCCTCATACAATGTGTATAGAAGTGTTCTCTTCAGTTTTTTGGAAGAGCTTGAGAAGGATTGGTGTGAATTCTTATTTAAATGTTTCATAGAATTCTCCAGTGAAGCCATCTGGTTCGAGGTTTTCCTTTGTTGAAAAAAATTTTATTACTGATTTACTCTCTTTATTAGTTATAGGTCTGTTGAGTTTTTTTGTGTTTTCATAAGTTACTCTTGGTAGGTTGTATGTTTGTAGAAATTTATTTCTTATAAGTTATCTAATTTGTTGGCATATAATTGTTCACAGTTGTCTCTATAATCTAGTTTGCTTGGTATTTTAGTTTTTTAGGGTGAGAAAGTAAATGTGGTTCCTGTTATACAAACTTGGACGGGAAGTTTCATTCTGATTGATTTTAGTTACTTTGGGTGAAACATTACCATGTTTCAATGAGGAAGAAATATATATGTATATAAAATTATACCAGAAAATATTCCCCATTATTCCTTCCAGCCCATACTCTCCACCTTACTTTTCACCCTGTTACTGCCTATTCCCTGTAGGTAAGAAATCTCATTAGTTTTCTGGTTGAGCCATTTAGTTGGGCTTTTTTGAGTACTACTAACTGTTACATGTATATTTTTTACATCTCCTCTTCTTATATTAAAGATAATCTTTTGTACTTTTTTTTTCATTTAACAACCTATCCTGGATATCAGTTCTTAGAGATTTTCCTCATTCTTTCTGGTGGTTTCCTAGTATTCTACTGTGGATTTACTGTCGTTCAGTCACTCTCCTATGTCTGGCATTTAGGTTGTTTCCTAAATTTTGCATTTACAAACAATGTTGCAATGAATAATCTGATACATTTATATTTTCCTATTGGAAGTTTAGTAATCCTGGCTCACTTTGGGAATTTCTACACCAACTAAATGATACAAAATTCGAATCCAAATCTAAATAATATGCAAGTCCAAGAATTCAATTTCTCATGAGAGCACTGTTTTCACCCCAAACCTGGGAATAAACAAATAGCCTATCAACTTGTAGAGATGATAGGTGAAGTATTCTTAGGCACTGTATGTCTTAGTCAGTTTGGGCTGTTAAAACAAAAGTACCACAGACAGGATGGCTTAAACAACAGGAATTTATTTCTCACGGTTCTGGAGGCTGAGCAGTTCAAAATCGAGGTGCCAGCTGATTTGGTTCTTGGTGAAAGCCCTTTTGGTAGTTTGCAAACAGAAGCCTTTTTGCTGTGTCCTCACACGGTAGAGAGAGACATCAACTCTCTAGTCTCTTGTAATACGGGCACCCTAATCCCATTTAGGAGGGTTTCACCCTCATGACTCAATTACTTCCCAGAGGCCCACCCTCCAAACACCATCACATGGGGGATTAAAGATTCAGTCTGTGAATTTGAGGTGGACACAAATTCTCAGTCCATAGCACTGCAGGTATAGTTTTTGAGGACCCTAGCTTTATGTATTAGTCTCAATTCCAACTTCTTACCTTTCATAGACCCAAGGCCTCTTCTGCTGCCCTCCCCTTACAATACAAGCCTATAGTTGTAACTTTAATCTACAGGCCTTTATAAAGACTGCCAGGGGTGGTGGTTATCTGCTAATTAATATTGTATTTTTTAAAATTCACCTTTTTTCTAGCATCACAAGTTCCTTCTCTTTCACATGAGTATACGTTTTTTAAACATGTTTAAATATTTTATTTGGCAGTTTGGAGAGGAAGGATTTTCATGTTAGTTTAGTTCATTAATGTTGCTGGATAACTCACATACAGACTTGCATGGATGCTGTCATATGCTTATATACCATTTACCTTTGTAGAGGAATTATCCTGCAGAAAACGGCCAGGGTATCTACGTGAGGAAATAACTTGATTCAAGAGGCAGCTTTTTGACACACAAACAACTTAACTCTCACCTTAAGGAAAATTGCCATGTCCAAAATTTGAAAAATAAACAGTTATGGAGGAAAATGGCTGATGATAGCTGAGATGGAACAGGGTGGCTATGTAATTTTTGAAATGTACAATTTATACAAAATATAAATGTTAATTGAATTATTTTCCCTTATGTGCATTTTAGGCAATAATTCTAAAGAGAAAGAAAATTTAAAAACTGGGAGTATCTGAACTCAACTTTTGGGTAAGATTCAATGTTTTTAATGTAGTTTATTTAAATTCTACTTTTGATTTCTATAAATTGAACACAGTTAATATGCTTTAAAATGCTAATGATTTACAGTTAATAAATAACTACTGTCTTTAAAATAGCTACTATCTAAGGTAGATAGATATGTAAGGAAATAGTCCTTAGCAAAGACTAGAAATCATTTTCAAGAAGTCAGCACACGTATTTCACAACTCACTTCCAGGCCACTCTTCCTTTATGTTTCATCCTGCTGTATCCACACAGCCTTGCTTTTTAACATTTGTTTGTCTTGAGTTTCTCTCTTTAGCTTCAGTTAACCTTCCCTTCAAAATAACTCAAGTTCGTAGTTTCTTTCCAGCTTTCTCCTTTTCTTTCCTCTGCATCTATCCATCATCTATCTCTCTTTCCTTCTGCTTCCAACTTTAGACTCTATTACTTTTGTCCTTTTAACATTTTCCTTACAGTCTCCCAGCCCCTTCTAATTTGAGCTCAGCCACTACCTAATTTTTGTTTGGCTTCTTCCCAAATATGCAGATGGATGGCTCACGTTACTTCCATGGTTTCCTAGTAAAATAAGTTATTAGGCAGGTAGTGCAACTCCTAAATTCTCTTAATATGAGACAGACGATATTCTTTTTCGCTGGTCTGTGATGTACTTCCATTAAAAAATAAACCCTGGGCCACACACAGTGGCTCACGCCTGTAATCACAGCACTTTGCGAGGCCAACACGGACAGAGAGCTTCAGCCCAGGAGTTTGAGACCAGCCTGGGCAACATGGCAAAACCCCGTCTCTACAAAAAATAGAAAAACTAGTTGGGCATGGTGGCATGAGCCTGTGATCCCAACTACTCAGGAGGCTGAGGTGGGAGGATTGCTTGAGCCCAGGATGGTTACAGTGAGCCATGATCACCCCACTGCACTCCACGCTGGGTGACAGAAGAAATGAACTGTTATGTTTACATGTTATATATTGAGAGGATAAGTCTGGAAATGTTACAAGTTGGGGAGGTAGTTTCCTATCCACAGTACAAGAGAACAAAATGGAAGGAGTTGCTATTTTCTCCTTGTTGGAGGCATTCTCCCATCCTTTATGGTGAAAATATAGAAAGATTTGTCCACTAAGTTGTTGAATGGATGACATGATGCTTTTTTTGTCTTTTTATTATTCTTTATTGGTTCTACCAATTTGACTCTTTACCCAGGCCACCTGTCTTAGGCATGCAGGCTTTGTAGAAATTCACATATCGACATTACACTTGTAATATATAATTCTTTCACTTCAGAAAAATTGAGCAATTTAGTAACTCAAAAGGAGGTCAGAATTTCAGTTGCAAACTACTGAAAAATAACAATAAATAGAAGAGTGTCCATAAACATCAAAAAAATTCTGCCAAGGCTGCACTCAAAGGAAAATTTACTGTCTTCATTTTTCAACCACATTTTCAGTAGTAGACTGGAAAGAACATGAATTGACTAAGTTTTAAATTCAGGAATATCAAAGAAACAAAAAATCTAAGTAGGGAAAGAGTTGAGATTTAACCAAATGTTCAGCTTACATGTTTTTTAAGCCTCCCTAGGTATTATTTTCTGTTTTTAGCTCTGTATATCTTTGGCAAAGATAAGTATTTATTACATACAACCTGAACAAGGTATTTTTAGATCTAAGTGATTCATTTTAGAGTTTAATGTCAATAGAAGCAAATTCATTGTTTAATGGGAGACTCCAGTTTTTGGTGGCAAGGTAATTATTGAATTGAGCTCATGCTGAAATTTACAAAGGGGAACTTTGTGTGTGCCATGAGGCATGAGAATCATTACAAGAAGGGAAATGGAACCTCCAAGATAATCTAAAGCTCAGTACTAAGGCCAGATAAGAATAGTATGAGAAAGGATATTCTTACTCGTGAGCATAGATTCAAAATTTCACCTCGATTAAAAACATTCCTTACACACAAAAGTATAGAAGATTAGTAACTCAAGAACAGCCATCGATATGATAAAGATAATCCGTTTGTGATAAAACTGGCTTATTCTAGGAATCCAAAGATGTTTCTGGAAGATCCAAAAATGTAAGTTATCATACTAACAGATTAAAAGAGAAAAATATCTTATGTTCATCCCATTAGATGCAGAAAATAAAATTGATAAAATTGAACACCCATTTATAATGAAAACGTAACACAGTAGAAATAACAGTTTTCTCAACCCAGTAAAATTCTTCAGCAGTCATTAGCCTTACCGATAATAAGGTACTTAGAGTGTTCTACTTAAAATCAACATAAAGATAAATGTGCTTTTTCACATTTTATTAAAGTCCAAACTAGCCTAGTAATGCAAGAAAAGTAAATAATAGGAAAAGGAAAGGAACAGAAAGAAGGAAAATTTATTATAGTATCAATATTTACCTAGAAAGAATAAAATAATTGACAAATTATTAGGAATTAGAAGAATTCAATACCATGGCTAGATTTAAGTTTAATATTCAAAAATCAATTGCATTTCTATTCTTTGGCAACAAACAGAAAACATATTTTTAAAAAATATGCCTTATATATTAGGAAGAAAAATGCATAGGATCTGAATGAATCTAACAAAATACATATAGTATTTGTATGGAAATTTATTTTAAAAATTCTAAGACATAAATAGAGAAAACCCATTTATGTGTATGAAGGTTCATGTAATGCAGTTCTCCCCAGTTGATGTTCGGATTCAAAGAAATTTCAGCAAGATTGTCTTGCAGGTCACTTTTCACTAAATGATGCTGGAATAGTCTATCTATATGAGAAAAACCATATGTTATACACAAATATCAGTTCCAGGCCTAGCCATTTTGAATGTCCCTAAGCTGGATGTCTTTTTGACATGTCTTTATAACTTTATAATGCTCCAGGCTTTTCTTGATTTTCCTTGTGCTAGCCTTGGAATCAGCCATTTTTCCAAGGAGCCCTGGTTCCTTTTAGGGGAGAATGGTATTTGGAAACCAAGACCTGAGTGGTATGTGCACTCGTTACTACCAGTGTGTCCTTGTTTCTAGGCCCTTTCACTGCATGTATGTGCACATGTGTGTGTATGAAATCATGATTTCATAACTATAGCTCCAATCCCAGCCCAATGCTATAGAAAGGCAGACTAGTTAGGTACCTCAGAACTCACAGAAAAACACCACAGGCTGCCATCTCCTGAAACTCTATCCAGTGGGAGAAGATACTCAGAAAGAGGGTCCAGGGAAATGCTTTCCATCCTGTGGGTCTGGTATCTACTATTCCCTCCAGGAAGGCTGCCCATGCAGGTAGCAGCAGCAGGGATCTAACAGGTGCCCTGCTAGGACTAGGCAGCCCAAGAAAGAGCCCTCTGCCCTCTGCTGACCCCCTACCCCACAATACTGGTGTCTCTCACCCTCCACCTCATGGCAACAGGACTTGGGAAGTACATTCTTCCTGCATCGGCAGCATGATTTGGGGCAGAGACAGAGTACCAGGGCACCAGATGAATCAAGATGACCAGAATAGCACTAGCACTGCAAAGGCTCTGAAAAGTAAACTGTCATTGTAACTATAGCACACAGAAGTAGGCCAGGACTTGCATGATAAACCTAAAAACAAAGTGACTGTCTGCTGAAATAGAAATTTAAAATAGGATCCACGGTCTCTAACATAATATTAAAAAATGTACTGCACACAAGAGAAAAACCATTCATCTTGGCAAGAATGAAGAAAATACAACTTGAATGAGAAAAGACAATCAACAGATGTCAACACTGAGATGAATAGGATGTGGTGATTATCTGACAAGAGTTTTAAAGCAGTCATCATAAAAACACTTCAGTGAGCAGTTTTAAATACTCTGGAAACAAATGAAAAAGGCTATAAAATCTCACCAAAGAATTGTTTTTGTGTTTTTAAAGAAGAATTTGGTGATTATAGAACTGAAAAATACAATAACTGACATTAAAATTTAGTAAATGGACTTGGTAGCGGAGTGAATATTACAGAGGAAGCAGTCAGTGTTCTTGAAGATAGAACAATAGAAATCTCCCAATCTAAATTGAGAGAGAAATCACAGGAGAAAGGACAGAGCCTCCAGGACCTATGGTATAGTAACAAAAGATCTAATATTTGTATCATCAAAATTTCAGAAGGAATGGAAAAAGAGAGTGGGGCTGAATAGTATTTTAAGAAGTAATTGCTAAAAGTTCCCCAAATTTGGTGAAAGACACACCTGCAGAGTGAAGACACTGAGTGATTCCCAAGTAAGACAAACCCAGATAAATCCATGCCAAGATACATTATAAGTTAACTTTTAAAACTAAAAGAAAAAAATCTTGAAAACAGTTACGGAGAAATGACACATCACCTACAGGGCAAAACTGACTTGAATTGTAGCAGACTTGTCATGTGAAACTAAGGAGGCCAGAAGGTTGTGGCAGAGCATTTGTCAAGATGAATTACCTATCCAGTGGATGTTTCCTTTAGGAATGAAGGGGAAATAGACATTCTCCAATCAAGGAAAATTAAGATAATTTGTGGCTAGCAGAAAACCTTAAAGAATGGTTAATTGAAGTTCTTTTGTCAGATTTGTTGAAGACCAGATGGTTGTAGATATGTGGTTTTATTATTCTGTTGCATTGGTTTATGTGCCTGTACCAGGACCATGCTGTTTTGGTTATTGTAGCCTTGTAATATAGTTTGAAGTCTGGTAGCCTGAGGCCTCCAGCTTTGTTCTTTTTGCTTAGGATTGCCTTGGCTATGTGAGCTCTTTTTTGATAGCGTGGAATCAACCCAAATGCCCATGAATGATGGACTGGCTAAAGAAAATGTGGTACATGTACACCATGGAATATTATGCAGTCATAAGAAGAAATGAGATCATGTCCTTGGTGAGGACATGGATGGAGCTGGAAGTCATTATGCTCAGCAAACTAATGCACAAACAGAAAACCAAACACTGCATGTTCTCACTTACAAGTGGGAGCTGAACAGTGAGAACACATGGACACAGGGAGGGGAACAACACACACTGGGGCTTGTCAGGGAAGGGGAGGGGGAGGGAGAACATCAGGAAAAATAGCTAATGCATGCTGGGCTTAATACCTAGGTAATGGGTGATAGGTGCAGCAAACCACCATGGCACATGTTTACCTATGTAGCAAACATGCACATCCTTCACATGTACCCCTGAACATAAAATTTAAAAAGTTCTGAAAACAAAAAGGAAATGAAAGAAGGAATCCTAGAATATAGGGAAGAAATATAAAACAGAAAAATAGATAACACAGAGGGGTAGATATAATAGACTATTCTCATGAGTATTTCCTCTCCTGTACTTTTTTCGCTTTATTTTGTTATTCTTTATTTAGATTTTTAAGTCAAGGATTTAATTCATTTATTTTCACTCTTTCATTCTTATTGATAAAGCTTTTGAGGCCATGAATTTGCTTCTTATCCTTGCTTTAAATGTCTTCCTTAGTTTCCATATGGAAATGGTATTTGCCTGCCATGCTGCTGCCATCATTCTATTTTTCACCTTTCTAAATCTGTTTTTGTCTTCTCTGTGTAGCATAAGTTGAGTCTCTCTTTGCTTTGTGAGATAATGTGAAAACTTTTAAGTTTTATGTGTATTTGACTATATTTGCTTTGTTTCTGTATATGATTCTCTTTTAAACTTTTTGTATTTAGGAACTTAGTTTTGTATTTTGTATTTGCTATTATTTCCTCTATTATTGCATATATGAAACTTTTTTTTATAACTTCTATACTTGAATGACAGATTGGCTAGATATAAAATACTTGGTTCTCTCTTTTTAAAGTGTCTTAAAAATGCATCTACACCACTGCTTTGGTTTGTATGTTTCTTTTAACAAGTCTGATGCTAATCAAATTCTTCTGCCCCTTATAAATTATGTGACTTCTGTGCCTGGAGGAATTTTTCTTCATTTTTCATAGTTCTACTGAAAGATGTCTTGAGTTAGTTTACCATACCAGATTAATTTTTTCCAGTACCCCCTGGATCCTTTCCAAAGAAGACCCGATTCAGGTCTTCTTTTATTTCTGGAAAGTTTTCTTGGATTATAATTTAAACACTAGTTTTGGTTCATTGCTGTGGGGTTTTTTTTCAGGCGCTCCAGTTTTAAGTATGTGCCTTTCTTCCATTTCTGCCACTTTGATACTTCTCACTTCTTTCTCTGGTATCATTTTCATTCTTCATCATTGTTTTAGTGCCTTTACTTCAATTCCTTCATTAACTTATTTGAATTTTTTTTCTTTTAATCATCTTGTGATTTCGTTCTTATTTTTTGATAATGTTCTCATTTTTTTCCATTCCCTTTCTATGTCTAATAACTCTTTATTTCGTTCTGATTTTTTCCCCATTTCTGTTCTTGGTTTTTGAATTTCTTGCTTAAATTGCTTTTTTAATATTTCTGAATGCTCATTTGAGGATATTTAATTCAACTTTTTTTTTTCTTTTTTCTTTTTTTTTAAAATTTATTTATTATTATTATACTTTAAGTTGTAGGGTACATGTGCATAACGTGCAGGTTTGTTACATATGTATACTTGTGCCATGTTGGTGTGCTGCACCCATCAACTTGTCATTTACATCAGGTATAACTCCCAATGCAATCCCTCCCCCCTCCCCCCTCCCCATGACAGGCCCCTGTGTGTGATGTTCCCCTTCCTGAGTCCAAGTGATCTCATTATTCAGTTCCCACCTATGAGTGAGAACATGCGGTGTTTTGTTTTCTGTTCTTGTGATAGATTGCTAAGAATGATGGTTTCCAGCTGCATCCATGTCCCTACAAAGGACACAAACTCATCCCTTTTGATGGCTGCATAGTATTCCATGGTGTATATGTGCCACATTTTCTTAATCCAATCTGTCACTAATGGACATTTGGGTTGATTCCAAGTCTTTGCTATTGTGAATAGTGCTGCAATAAACATACGAGTGCATGTGTCTTTATAGCAGCATAATTTATAATCCTTTGGGTATATACCCAGTAATGGGATGGCTGGGTCATATGGTACATCTAGTTCTAGATCCTTGAGGAATCGCCGTACTGTTTTCCATAATGGTTGAACTAGTTTACAATCCCACCAACAGTGTAAAAGTGTTCCTATTTCTCCACATCCTCTGCAGCACCTGTTGTTTCCTGACTTTTTAATGATGGCCATTCTAACTGGTGTGAGATGGTATCTCATTGTGGTTTTGATTTGCATTTCTCTGATGGCCAGTGATGATGAGCATTTTTTCATGTGTCTGTTGGCTGTATGAATGTCTTCTTTTGAGAAATGTCTGTTCATATCCTTTGCCCACTTTTTGATGGGGTTGTTTGTTTTTTTCTTGTAAATTTGTTTGAGTTCTTTGTAGGTTCTGGATATTAGCCCTTTGTCAGATGAGTAGATTGCAAAAATTTTCTCCCATTCTGTAGGTTGCCTGTTCACTCTGATGGTAGTTTCTTTTGCTGTGCAGAAGCTCTTTAGTTTAATGAGATCCCATTTGTCAATTTTGGCTTTTGCTGCCGTTGCTTTTGGTGTTTTAGACATGAAGTCTTTGCCCATGCCTATGTCCTGAATGGTACTACCTAGGTTTTCCTCTAGGATTAAAAAACTGCTTTAAAGTTCATATGGAACCAAAAAAGAGCCCGCATCTCCAAGACAATCCTAAGTCAAAAGAACAAAGCTGGAGGCATCACGCTACCTGACTTCAAACTATACTACAAGGCTACAGTAACCAAAACAGCATGGTACTGGTACCAAAACAGAGATATAGACCAATGGAACAGAACAGAGTCCTCAGAAATAATACCACACATCTACAGCCATCTGATCTTTGACAAACCTGAGAGAAACAAGAAATGGGGAAAGGATTCCCTATTTAATAAATGGTGCTGGGAAAATTGGCTAGCCATAAGTAGAAAGCTGAAACTGGATCCTTTCCTTACTCCTTATACGAAAATTAATTCAAGATGGATTAGAGACTTAAATGTTAGACCTAATATCAACTTTTAATTCTGCATAATTTTCTTCTGCTTTGTGAGATTTTATCGTTCAGTGGTGTGGATTTCATTAGCTGAAATATTTGACTTTCATGTTTGTTATCTTCTTAAAGAAGCTCTGGATATTTATATAGGCATTTTTTCGTCTATTATTTTGTGTTTTCTAGTCCAAGTGCAAACCTCTTCTGAGAATGTAGCATAGTGTGATTTTTTTCAACGAATAACTTTTTTCTTTTTTTGTGCATGATGGCAGTAGCGATGGATAGTCTTTTGGTTTGGCTTCTCATTTTTCCTGCTGGATACTTTTTCCTTCTTGCACTCCCCTTTTTATTCTCCTTTTTTTCCAGAAATGATGCCTTTCTGACATTGGTGTTTTTGTCCCTACTCATTCTTAGTCCCTGCTCTGTACTCCCATTTACCAATTTCCCAGGGCTCTTTTTACACATAGGGTGGACTTTTCTCTTTCTTGGGTTATTTTAATTCCAATTTTGACCCCTGTCTTTCCTTTTCTTCTTTATCCTTTTGTGGGTCTCCCCTTATTCTCTGCAAAGGCTTAGATCAGGGACTTGAGGTATAACTCTATATATTCGTTGCTTCCTTTTTGATTCATAGGTGATTTGAAGTTTGTGCTGTTACCTTTTTTCTATATATGTGGTTGTGTTGTTCTACTTGTTGGTTGATATATGCAGAGATTTTAATTTAGGCTGCTGTAACTTTCCCCAGGCTAACCAGAAGTACACAGTTGTTCCCTTTTTAATCAAGGCTAGTCAAAAAATAAACAACAACAACAACAAAATAGAAGCCTCATTGCCAGTTCTAGTTCATATTCCTCTTTCTTAAAGGAAAGCTTAAATTTTCACATTTCAAACTGTTATTTCTTGAAGATGGGCTCATATATTTCCACAGGAGTGGTAGAAGAACTTTTAAGGTAGTGTTTTGAAAAATGGATTTTCAGCTGAGAAATAATATTTGGAAACAAACACATAAACACTCCTTAACAGAAATCAAAAAGAAGTAAGCTTTTAAAACTTCCTTTAGATTAGGATATATATAAGCAGCCACTTTTCTGACGCACCCAGAGTTTTCTCTTTGTTCAAATCCCCCCTCCCTCTGTCTCTGTATGGGGAGCTGTTTTCTTCTTCCTTCTTTCTTTCTTTTCTATTAACCTTTTCACTCCTTAAGACAAAACAACAACAACAACAACAAAAGATTTAGGAGATGTAGAATTCTAGTGTTGCTATATATTTTATACCAGTGTCGTCAGTTTTAATTCTTTGCTTTTAAACAAGATTTTCTAAAGGAACTTTTTAAAAAAACCTCACCATTTATACCTCACATAATTAAAATTTTTCTATGTCATTTATGGATATAATTGAATACTTTAACTGGGTGATTTGTAGTTTTAAATACTGGACTTCTATTTTATTTTCTAGCTAATTCAAGGTAGTGCCTGGTGGTTTGGAACAATCATTTTGAAATTTCTGACATCTAAAATCTTGGGTGTTTCAGACCACGTAAGTACGTTTTAGTTAAAACATAAAAGTTTTTATAAATATGTAGCTGAATGAAAACTTTGAAACCATCTATTCTTATCTCTTCATTTTACAGAGGCTAAGTGCCTTCTTTAAGGTCTCTAGACAAGTTATTGGCAGAGTCAATCATAAAGTCTTGCAGGTCAGTGATCATTGCAACCCACTAAAAAGAAAGAATATTCGTGAATGCTGACTTAGCCTTTTAGGAAAAAATCCTTTTTTTTTTTTTTAACTAACTTTAAACAAGTTTGTTAAGTAGTTATTTGTTTATATTTCAGTTAAAATGCAAATAATTAGTTGTTTACATCATAAGTTATCCATTTATTGCAGATGTTAACATATATGTGGGAGGCCGTCCTCAGCTTTGAAAATACAGAACTCTTAAAATCTCAGTATTGTTTTATTTATTTATAACTATGGACTAAAATCAATGTATGATGTTTTAAGGCCTTTCTTGTTATATAAAAATAAAATGTTAAAAAATTTTGATCTTTTTATTTTCTAGGAAATACATGAAGAGCATTTATCTCTCATGTGGTATTTCTGTTTGTTAATGTCTTAAAGAGTAGCCCTCTTCAAGGCCTAAGTCCCTGCTTAACTAACTGGTTTAGGGAATAGAAAACAATGCATGAATCTACTTTTTATTTCTAGCACTTTCTGTTTAGAAATAAGCATACATGAGTATATCATACAATAATCAATTTTGAAATTTACCTCATTTAATACTATCCAATTAGGGCCCTGTTTGATGCTGAAATTATGTACTTTGGCAAGGGATTATAGTATTACTTCTCTAAAAAGTCAAATGCTATCTCTATGCAATATAACATGCAACATGTTTATATTAAATACAATTTCTAAGTGTAAGCATTTATTTGCCATTTATTGCTGGCTTTGCATGGTGGTTTATTAGTTTATTTGTTGCTGCTGTTCTCTGGTGTGTCTGACACATTTCCCCATTCTCCTTTCCTTTTTATTGTTTTTAACTTTATTATGTATGTCTTATGATAAACTTTATTTAGACCTTTTAAGTTATTTATTTATCTGTTAAGTTTGTTCATGATTATGTTTCTTGCCTTACTTCACATTGACCCCCAACTCTTTACAAATCTTTTTTTTTTTGAAACACAGTCTCACTCTGTCACCCAGGCTGGAGTGCAGTGGCCAATCTTGGGTCACTGCAGCCTCCAACTCCTGAGTTCAAGCAATTCTTGTGCCTCAGCTTACTGAGTAGCTGAGATTATAGGCAGGCGCCAACACACCCGGCTAATTTTTGTATTATTAGTAGAGATGGGGTTCCAGCATGTTGGCCAGCCTGGTCTCAAACTCCTGACCTCAAGTAATCCACCTGCCTTGGCCTCCCAAAGTGATGGGATTACAGGTGTGAACCACCATGTCTGCCCTACAAATCTTAAAAAAAAAAACACAAAAAAAACCACACACGCTTCCTTGGTAGTCCTGAGTGACTTCCTTTATGTGACAGTTATGAGGAAGACCTGAAATTATAGTGGTTTGGTTACATTACTGTTAGTCACCAGGCCTACTCTAAATTAGAAAAATAAAGTGCAACTCTAGATTATCCTTGAGTACTGGTAGATTAGGAAAAATAATTGAATGAAAACCGCTTATAGTCATCAAACTTATTATAAGATAATTTCCATCCTTATAAAATAATTTGAATTAAGAGTTTACTTGCCAAATATTTTCTTTTTCTGGCCTTCTGAGGATGCTGTGGAAGAATAATTGTCTCACCAAGAGCAGGTTGTAAATAATCAGTAGAAAAATAGAAGTTCTGCATTGGATTTGGTTGTTGGTATCTATTTTTAGTCTTGGAGATCAAATAGCTAAGTCAAAAATCAAAGTGGTATGTGTAATTGTTGTAATTCTTATGAGGATCAGATCTCATATTCAGTGGTTTGAATATATGTCTGTAAAACATCAAGAAGTACCAAATATTGTAATCAGTCTGTGAGGCTTTGTGAAAGTGACAATGCACAGAAAGCTTATGAGCTACAATGTATGTTGAAAGAGGTTAAGTAAAATAGTTTTTCATCATAAGTTGTCTTATTATAAAATATACTACATGGTGGTTTCTTCTCAGCAGATACTGATTTTAGCTCACTCTTTATCATCTTCTCTTTATTTTTTTCTGACTTCTTTCTACTTTTCATTTTTCATGATATTTCTCTTTATTTTCAGTTATCTTGAGAAGTCAGCACATTGTATATTTGGTTCACTGTAGTTTTTTATTTTCTTAGGAAGATGTCTAAATACATTGGATTTATCTGCTCTATAAACTTTGTTTTTCTTACATCAATAAAGTATTACTGGCTATAGGCTATAGTCATTTGTGTAATTTTAATTCATTTTACTTTATTTTCTCCCAGATTCGCCTGGGTGGTCTTACAGCAGCCAGAATATTAAGGTATACAGATTTTGATACTTTAATATACACCTGTGCTCCCAAATTTGACTTCATGGAAAAAGCGGTATGAATGTTTTTTTCCTTCTCTACTAATATGAGTTTTTGCTCTAGTTTTTTTTTTTTATCTGAAAGTCAAAATTTTTACTTAGAAACAGTCAACTTATTTTATATTTTTTTACTGTAACTGCTAATCCACCTTCCTCACTTGTTTTTTTGTCTGTAAAATTAAAAAAAAAACCAGCCTCATATCTTATAGAGTTATTGATGATGGGTAAATGAGATAATCTGAGAAGAGTGTTTAACATACTATATGACCCATAATAATTACTATTATTTTCAATTACTTTCAATAATCTAGGCCACTTGGAAATATGCGACCATTCAGGAAAAAAGTCTCAATTCTTGTTTCTGTTTTTAAGAAATTCAGTTTTATTACAGTTAACACCCCAAATATTACAACATTTTTAACAAGGTGTTACCAAGAAAGGTATGCTACTGATGAGTTTTAATGAACATATAAAAATTCATTTTAAATTATGCAAATGCAAGGTATTATTCTTTTTAAAAAGTTCATGCAATAAAGCTTTAAAATATAGCCTGGGCGTGGTGGTTCATCCCTGTAATCCCAGCACATTTGGAGACTGAGGCAGGTGGATCACGTGAGGTCAGGAGTTTGAGACCAGCCTGACCAACTAGTGGTAACCCCATCTCTACTAAAAATACAAAAATTAGCCAGGCATGTTGGTGCATGCCTGTAGTCCCAATCTGAGTAGGAGGCTGAGACAGGAGAATTGCTTGAATCCTGGAGGCAGAGATTGCAGTGAGCTGAGATGGCACCAGTGCACTCCAGCCTGGGCGACAGAGTGAGACTCTGTATCAAAATAAATAAATAAATAAAAAGATTGTCTTGGCAACGCGGGCTCTTTTTTGGTTCCATATGAACTTTAAAGCAGTTTTTTCCAATTCTGTGAAGAAAGTCATTGGTAGCTTAATGGGGATGGCATTGAATCTATAAATTACCTTGGGCAGTATGGCCATTTTCACGATATTGATTCTTCCTATCCATGAGCATGGTATGTTCTTCCATTTGTTTCTGTCCTCTTTTATTTCACTGAGCGGTGGTTTGTAGTTCTCCTTGAAGAGGTCCTTCACATCCCTTGTAAGTTGGATTCCTAGGTATTTTATTCTCTTTGAAGCAATTGTGAATGGGAGTTCATTCATGATTTGGCTCTCTGTTTGTCTGTTATTGGTGTATAAGAATGCTTGTGATTTTTGCACATTGGTTTTGTATCCTGAGACTTTGCTGAAGTTGCTTATCAGCTTAAGGAGATTTTGGGCTGAGACAATGGAGTTTTCTAAATATACAATCATGTCATCTGCAAACAGGGACAATTTGACATCTTCTTTTCCTAACTGAATACCCTTTATTTCTTTCTCTTGCCTGATTGCCCTAGCCAGAACTTCCAACACTATGTTGAATAGGAGTGGTGAGAGAGGGCATCCCTGTCTTGTGCCAGTTTTCAAAGGGAATGCTTTCAGTTTTTGCCCATTCAGTATGATATTGACTGTGGGTTTGTCATAAATAGCTCTTATTATTTTGAGATATGTTCCAAGGAATTTATTGAGAGTTTTTAGCATGAAGGGCTGTTGAATTTTGTCAAAGGCCTTTTCTGCATCTATTGAGATAATCAGGTGGTTTTTGTCTCTGGTTCTGTTTATATGCTGGATTACGTTTATTGATTTGCATAGACAATCCTAAGCCAAAAGAACAAAGCTAAAAGCATCACGCTACCTGACTTCAAACTATACTACAAGGCTACAGTAACCAAAACAGCATGGTACTAGTACCAAAACAGAGATATAGACCAATGGAACAGAACAGAGCCCTCAGAAATAATACCACACATCTATAGCCATCTGATCTTTGACAAACCTGAGAAAAACAAGAAATGGGGAAAGGATTCCCTGTTTAATAAATGGTGCTGGGAAAATTGGGTAGCCATAAGTAGAAAGCTGAAACTGGATCCTTTCCTTACTCCTTATATGAAAATTAATTGAAGATGGATTAGAGACTTAAATGTTAGACCTAAAATTATAAAAACCCTAGAAGAAAACCTAGGTAATACCATTCAGGACATAGGCATGGGCAAGGACTTCATGTCTAAAACACCAAAAGCAATGGCAACAAAAGCCACAATTGACAAATGGGATCTAATTAAACTAAAGAGCTTCTGCACAGCAAAAGAAACTACCATCAGAGTGAACAGGCAACCTACAGAATGGGAGAAAATTTTTGCAAGCTACTCATCTGACAAAGGGCTAATATCCAGAACCTACAAAGAACTCAAACAAATTTACAAGAAAAAAACAACCCCATCAAAAAGTGGGCAAAGGATATGAACAGACACTTCTCAAAAGAAGACATTTATACAGCCCAACAGACACATGAAAAAATGCTCATCATCACTGGCCATCAGAGAAATGCAAATCAAAACCACAATGAGATACCATCTCACACCAGTTGGAATGGCAGTCATTATAAAGTCAGGAAACAGCTGCTGGAGAGGATGTGGAGAAATAGGAACACTTTTACACTGTTGGTGGGACTGTAAACTAGTTCAACCATTGTGGAAAACAGTGTGATGATTCCTCAAGGATCTAGAACTAGAAATACCATTTGACCCAGCTATCCCATTACTGGGTATATACCCAAAGGATTATAAATCATGCTGCTATAAAGACACATGCACACGTATGTTTATTGTGGCACTATTCACAATAGCAAGGACTTGGAACCAACCCATATGTCCATCAATGACAGACTGGATTAAGAAAATGTGGCACATATACACCATGGAATACTATGCAGCCATAAAAAAGGATGAGTTTGCGTCCTTTGTAGGGACATGGATGCAGCTGGAAACCATCATTCTCAACAAACTATCACAAGAACAAAACACCAAACAATGCATGTTCTCATTCCTAGGTGGGAATTGAGCAGTGAGAACACTTGGACACAGGAAGAGGAACATCACACACCAGGGCCTGTCGTGGGGTGGGGGAAGAGGGGAGGAATAGCATTAGGAGATATACCTAATGTAAATGACGAGTTAATGGGTGCAGCACACCAACATGGCACAAGTATACATATGTAACAAACCTGAGTGTTGTGCACATGTACCCTAGAACTTAAAGTATAATAAAAATAAATAAATAAGTTTAAATAAATTAACTTGCTATTTATTGAGATAGATGTTCAGTTTTAGTAAATGCTCTGAGGATTTTTTAAATGTTCATTTCTTATTTGGGGGAAGTTCAAAGTTACATGTTATATCATGTTATTAATGTGCTATTCTAAATGGTCTAGTACACCAACTTATTTTTCTACTTTTTATGTTTTCTTAGAATGCTATCTTCACATACAACATTAAAAATGAATAGTGTTTGCTTTATATAGATAGTGCTGTTGTTCATTGCATGATTATTATAGGATTGTACTTTTGATTATTATAAAGGATATTCGTTGCTTTACTTAGTGATTTTTGCTGTAAATTTTTCTTTGTAGAAAATTAGTATTGCCACATCTGCTTTTTTATAGATTTGCCTGGTTTACCTGTATTTACGCTTTATTCTTTTTTAACATTTTTGTGACATTTTGGTTTTGGTATATTTCTTACTGTTAGATTTTTTTTTCTATTTAAATTCCTCTGATACTCATTTTCTAATTGGTGAATCTAACCCATTTTCATATTAACTGTGATAACTGGTGTGTTTATACTTCTTCCTGCCATCTGATTTTATGTTTTCTATTCATCGTGCTTTTCAAAAATTATTTTCTTGATACTTGCTGAATTGTTAGCTGTATTCCATTTCTATATTTCCTGATGGTTTTTCTTAAATTATTAGCAAATATATTCATCTTGATACCAAGAATTCATCAGCATCTAAAACCTGTTACTACCAATGGTAATAGCTAATAGTTATTATTTCCTGTATGTCTGACAGTATTTTAAGCTTCTTACCAGTATTAACTCAATAAATCCTCACAACCACCTTGTAAGAAGGGAGTCAGTTATTCTCATTATTTACAGATGAGGAAACCAGTAAGAAGGTAAGTAATTTTCCAAAAGGCACACAGCTAGTGAGTAGTGGAGGCAGAATTCATACTCAGGCTCTGTATTTAGAGACCTGCTTGCTTCAGCACTGAGCTGTCGGAATATTGTTACTTGTCCCTGCCTACGCACCCTCTCCTTCCAGGTTATGCTGAAATTTACTTCTAGATTGTTGTCTTATCTCTTATGTTTTAAGAAATCTCTAAACATTTACATTAAAGACATCAGCAATCTTTGGACTTGACTTCAAATTTTACTAATTTATTTTTCCTTGACATGTAGAAGTTGGCATGCTTTCTGGGTGCTTTGTTACCTGAAAAATGGCTTTATTTTGCCCTCATATTTGATGGATAGATTGGTTAATAGATATTTGTGGGTTTCATTCAACATTTTGTTGACATTACTTCTTTGTGTTCTAGCATTGAGCATTACAGATGAAAATTTCTATATAGTTTTTCTCTCTGGAAATTTATAAGGTTTGGAGGGGTGATGGGTGTGCTTTGTTGTTCTCTTATTCTTTTTTTTTTTTTTTTTTTTTGAGACGGAGTCTCACGCTGTTGCCCAGGCTGGAGTGCAGTGGCGCAATCTCGGCTCACTGCAAGCTCCGCCTCCCGGGTTCCCGCCATTCTCCTGCCTCAGCCTCCTGAGTAGCTGGGACTACAGGCGCCCGCCACCGCGCCCGGCTAATTTTTTGTATTTTTAGTAGAGACGGGGTTTCACTGTGGTCTCGATCTCCTGACCTTGTGATCCGCCCGCCTCGGCCTCCCAAAGTGCTGGGATTACAGGCTTGAGCCACCGCGCCCGGCCTGTTCTCTTATTCTTTCACTTTAGCCTCTCTTTCTTGAATTTCTGTTACTGCTTTTATCATATCTATTTCTTCTCTTTCTATGTTCTTAGAGAATATCATCACTGAGTCTTTAATACTGTCAACTTCAGCTGTGTACATGTTGCTCTTCAACCTTCTTTTGAGGCTTTAAATTAGGCAAATATATTTTTCTTAGAATTTCTGAAAACTCCTTTTCACTGGAGCTTATTTTAATTATATGGATGCCTTATCCTCTTAAACTTCTGTGAAAATAATAACTGGAGTTTTCATTTGCATTAGCTGTTTCATGAGAGGTCAAGTTTTTTTTTTTTTTTTTTTTCTGAGACGGAGCCTCACTCTGTAGCCCGGGCTGGAGTACAGTGGCCGGATCTCAGCTCACTGCAAGCTCCGCCTCTCGGGTTTACGTCATTCTCCTGCCTCAGCCTCCCGAGTAGCTGGGACTATAGGCGCCCGCCACCTCGCCCGGCTAGTTTTTTGTATTTTTTTAGTAGAGACGGGGTTTCACTGTGTTAGCCAGGATGGTCTCGATCTCCTGGCCTCGTGATCCGCCCGTCTCGGCCTCCCAAAGTGCTGGGATTACAGGCTTGAGCCACCGCGCCCGGCCGAGAGGTCAAGTTTTTTACTCATTTTGGTGTTTCCTTTTCATGCTATTTCTGTCTTGGGATTTGGTTGTATATTCACATTTTTAATTAGCTACTTGATTTAAATAAAGTATCAGTAGTCACTTTCAGGGTTCTTGGTGATTATAATAATTACTCACCTACCAGGCTTCTTCCTTGCATGCAGCTCACTACAGGAATTTGTTGTGCCTAGAAGATTTTGGGACAAGTGGGGAAACCGCAGTCCGTTAACTGCATACACAGGGAAGGAGCTACAAGGGAGGTAGAATAATTTGGTCTCCACTATTACCTTAAGAAACCTTCCCCTGTCTTCTATTTTTAAAAAACTACTGCATACAAAGGGTAGGAGCTACAAGGGAGATAGAATAATTTGGGCTCCACTACTACCTTAAGAGACCTTCCCCTGACTTCTCTTTTAAAAAACCTGTGGGTCTCTGTACCCCTGAATTTAGTTTCTACACTTATTTCTCTCTTCACCCCCAGAATCCATATTTATAGCCCCTGCAGGCTATAAAACCTTTCATAAAAGTAAAATACCCAGTCTTTTCAAGAGAAGAATAAAATAGGCAGCCTCCTACCTCTTGTCTTACTCTAATAGAAACTCCATGAAGGTAAGTGTTGTGTCCATACTGTTCATGCTGCACAGCAGTTGCCCTTATCTGCAGGGCGATGCATCCCAAGACCCCCAGTGGATGCTTGAAACTGCAGAGAGTAACACACCGGATTGCCATCATCGGAACATATTTCTGTTCACATCTTCCACCCACAATTTTGATGCCTTTTCCATCTTAACGAAGCACCTACCATGGACTGTGGCCATAACTTTTGCAGTTTTAGATGCAACAGCAAAACTAGCATTAATTTTTTCTTCTTCACAATTTCATGGATAGATTTGTTCTTACCATAGATCTTAGCCACCTCAGCATATGATGTTTTTTCTTTTGAGAACTTTCACCTTTTCTCTTAAAAGAAAGCACTTTACAGCTTCTCTTTGGCATATCTCAACTGCCAGCATCACTGCTCTTGCACTTTGGGACCATTATTAAGTCAGAAAAGGGTTACTTGAAAATAAGCACTGAGATACCACCAGAGTCCATCTGATAACTGAGATGGTAACTATGTGACTAACAGGCCGGTGACATATACAGCATGGATATGCTGGACAAAGGGGTGAGTCACATCCCAGGTAGGATGAAGCAGGGTGACTTGAGATTTCACTATTCAGTATGGTGCACAATTTAAAACCTAGGAATTGTTTATTTCCTGGAACTTTTCGTTTAATATTTTTGGACTGCAGTTGACCACAGGTAACTGAAACTGTGGAAAGTGAGGATCGGAGGATAAGCAGGGACTGTGGTATTCATTTCATTGCATACTGCCTAGAATACAGTAGGTGTACTATAAGTATTTTATAAAGGGACAACTTTTCTGAAACTAAAAATATTTATGTTTTGCCCAGTAATTTTTCTTCTGGAAATTTATGCTAAGGAAATATTCAGAGATGCTTACAAAGTTTTATGCACGAGTGTCTATGTTATTTGTAATTGTGAAAAATGAAAACAACTCAAAAGTTTAACAGTGGTCATCTAAAGTATTGTATACACTGTATATATAGGTTTAATAGAAGGTCATCCTATTCATTTATTCATGAGAGGTACAATCTCCAGGGATCTGTAAGATCTATTTTGTCTTAACCAAAGAACAAATTTTTGACATATCTTGAATATGATGACTATAAATTATGACTTTTAAATTGTTGTAATTTTTGTAGTATTATCTGATATTTTTATTTTTATGTATGTTCCTAAGTAGTTTAGAGATACTCAGATTTTTAAGATCAAACAAACGAAGCTTATTTTTATACCTTTATAGTATAAAAGACATTCAGTAAATAGATAATATTTTTGTTTTATTCTATAAAAAAGCTCCTTGAACACGGTGAGGTAAAGCTTTCATTTTAATCTCTAGTAGACTTGTGTATTACATTCTAGTTTGAGGATAATTGACAAAGGTATAACCTGCTGCTGACGCACCATCAGTCGTGAGTTGTCAGCATTGGTGATACATTTCTGCTGATCCTTCTCGCTCTTTCATCTGCTCTCACTTTTGAATAGTAATAAGGATTTAAAAGCTAGAAGGCTGATTTATTACTATAGTACAGAATTAAATTAAATTGCATTCATTTAACAATAACAAGCATTTGGTTTCTAACCTGCTGAGCTAATCAGCTACAGTCCATTAGGGCAGGCGCCCTTGGCCCTGTGACTGGTGGCCATCTGCCACCACGTAGATTTGCTGGTCAGTCAGTGACAAGCTCAGAAATGTTGAAGGACACAAAAGATACTAAAGTAATGTTCCTGCTCTTCAGTATGTGTAAGTTTACAAAGGAAACAAGACAACATTTTATATGGTGCAAAATCATTTTGTAGCATAAAAAGGAAAAGATCAATATGGACTAGAGATATTTCCTATTTGATAGAACTTTAAGTGGGTATTGAGGTAAATGTCAAATTTACAGGAGTGGGTAACTGAATTTGAACTTAATAGGGATAGTTTATGACACATGTTGAGTATCCCTTATCCAAAATGCTTAGGACTAGAGGTGTTTCAGATTTCAGATTTTATTGAATTTTGGAATATTTACACTGTAGTTACTAGTTGAGATCCCTAATCTGAAAATCCAAAATCCAAAATGCTTCAATGAGCATTTGTTTTAGCATAACCTTTGAACATCATATTGGTACTCAAAAGTTTCAGATTTCGGAGCATTGTAGATTTCAGATGTTTGCATCAGGGATGCATTGGTAACTTTGTCACTCTACAGTGAGGCCCGCTGTGTTGGTCCTCCGCCTCCTCGCACCACCTCCTGCTCTCCCTGGCTCCTCTGCCTGCTCCATTTTCTTGCCGGCTGCACTTATTGCTTTACAGTAGACTATGTAATGGATTTATTTATTTGCTATGTCTATGTATTGTCTGTCTTTCGTTACTAAATGTACTTAAATACAATACAAGGGCAGAAATTGCTCACTGTTGTATCTGAAGCACCCAGAAGAGGACCTGGAACATAGTCAGCATTCGATAAATTGTTGCTGAATGAATGAATACTAATAGGCTCATTACTAAGTTAGAAGATCCTTGTCTTAATGAATAATATAGTTTTAATATACTTCATTAATTTAAAAATATGAAAAGCAAAAATGTGATTTTGTCTTATTTGTGTTTTTGTAGCTGACTTTTCACACATTGCAGTTGTTAGTGTTTACTGCCCTTGGCATTTTAATTATGAGGCTAAAGCTGTTTTTGACACCACACGTGTGTGTTATGGCTTCCTTGATATGCTCTCGACAGGTAAGGGATTCATTCTTGTATAACAATACCATAAAAACTATAGTAACTACACTTAAAGTTACCGCAGCTTTGCTGACTAATTCAAAATACAAACACACTAAGTGTTTTTAACTAATTTAAATGATTTAAAATATTACTTCATGATTCACTATAAGCAAGAAAAGCAATTTCAAGTGGCTTTGAAAAGTATTTCTAGATTTTAAATTGATATTTCTATAACAAGTGATTAGGCAAATATTTCCCCTGTTAATATCCTGTCTATGAACATAACCTTTCGGAGTTCAGGTCTGTGTAAGAGTGCCTGGCACAGTGGCTCACACCTGTAATCACAACACTTTGGGAGGCCAAGGCGAGCAGATCACTTGAGGCCAGGAGTTCCGAGACCAGCTTGGCTGACATGGTAAAACCCCATCTCTACTAAAAATACAAAAATTAGTCAGGCATGGTGGCACGTGCCTGTAATTCCAGCTACTTGGGAGGCTGAGGCAGGCGAATCACTTGAACCTGGGAGGCAGAGGCTACAGTCAGCCAAGATCGCACCACATCACTCTAACCAGGGTGACAGAGTGAGACTCTGTCTCAAAAAAAAAGAAAGAAAAAAAAAAGTTTCCTGGTGGCCGGGCATGATGCCTCACACCTGAAATCCCAGCACTTTGGAAGGCCGAGGTGGGCAGATCACTTGAGGTCAAGAGTTCGAGACCTACCCGGCCAACATGGTGAAACCCCGTCTCTACTAAAATACAAAAATTAGCCGGGCATGGTGGTGTGTGCCTGTAATCCCAGCTACTCAGGACGCTGGGGCAGGAAAATTGCTTAAACCCGGGAAGCAGAGGTCGAAGTGAGCTGAGGTCGCACCACTGCACTCCAGCCTGGGAGACAGAGTGACACTCTGTCTCAAAAAAAAAAAAAAAAGTACCCTGAAGTGCTCATCCAATACCAGAGCAGATGCAGAGTAATTGCTCTAGTATGGTCCCATTTGGCTCAAAGAATCTATAAGAAATTCTGGGGTTCTATCACTGTATCTAACATACAAAAGAAGTAGATAAATTAGCTAGAATATTAGGCCTCAGGTACTTCTACAAACACCTTACTTAGTTTTGATTATGAGTGTATAGACTTAAAATACCATAATGCCTGTTTTCCTGAGAAGAATCTATATATGTCAAGCTAATAGGACTTCCCTGTCTACTAACGATGTCCACAAAAGGCAGCCAAGGATGAAAGGATTTAGTTCTAAGATGTTTCACAGTTGTGATTTGTTTATTTTAATCCTTGGTAGTAAATTAGTACTAGAAGGATCAGGCATTGCTTCCTTAATTCTTCCCAGGGGAGAGAAAGTTCCGTTTTCACCTGGGCCCTGTAATGCCAACATATTCGTTGCTTTGGAAACAACCAGAGATGGTAATTCTGTATATATATGTGCTGATATCAAAGGGTAATTCACATTGGTTTGAGTAACAAGGTGAGAATTTATTGTTGACCCTGCAGTACTCTTCATATAAGAACTATAAATAAATGGTTTATGTCGTCAGCTCTTTGGCTGGCTTTTTTGCAGAGTTCGTTTTGAGAATGTTATCTTTGGCATTCTAACAGTGATGTCAATACAAGGTTATGCAAACCTCCATAATCAATGGAGCATAATAGGATAATTTAATAATTTGCCTCAGGAAGAACTTTTACAGTGGATCAAATACAATACCACACCAGGTGTATAAGTATTTGGTTATATGCATAGTTTTACACAAACATACAAACACATTTGTGTGTGCTATATAATTGTCATTTCTGATATATGTTTTCGTGTGTGTATGACAGATTTACATAGGCATTCATACTCTCACAGACTTTGAGCAGACTATTGTAATGTCAATCAATTAAACCCTTTCAAAAGGCAATTTTGTGCCCCCTTTAAGCCCCTCCCAGATAATTATCAAATAATTTAAATTAGCACCAGGAAATTAATGATTTTTCACAAGTTATGTCCTTTAACTCTCAGAGAGCACTATAGCATTTTAACCATAACAATGACAAATCAAAGAAGTAAATCTTTAAAAATGAAATTTCACACCTTGTGCCAGGCGCAGCAGAAGATACTCTTGATGGTGGGGAGAACTGGCACCGCTTCTGTCACTCCAATCAGTGCCATCTCCTCTAATTCTGTAAACAGGTCATCGGCAGAAGAGTTAAAGTCTTGGATATTCTATTTTCTTCACGAAATCATCTCACAGAGATAGTATACACCCTACTTTTAAATACTCCAAAATTTTCTTTTTAGCTTACCTTCTTTTCTTCCTGTCTTTATTCAGAACTACCTCAAGCAGATAGATATTTTTAAATACCTTTCCAGAGAATAAGTATATCCTATAACATTTTCTGTAACTAAATTTGTAAATCTAAGATTATTTTTGATATTTAGAAACTTTCTCTGGTACGAGGTCTTCACTGTGGTTTATTTAAATTTTCTTATGACTCCTGAGCTTGTTTCCTCTTATTTCTTATTTGATAGCCACTTTTTTACTAATTAACCATCATTAAGGTAAATCTTTATAGACATTAACTAAGATATTTGGTCTATAGTTTTCAAAGGGTGTAGGTGACAGCGCCTCATTAAACTGCCTAGCTAGTTTAATTCGAATTTTAAAAGTAATCCCCAACTGACTTTTTCCACATAGGAGATCAAGATAGTCACTCCCTTTCTTTACTCTCCCTTACCCCTCCCCAGTTATAGCTATTTTTCCCAAGCTTTTAAAGGTAGCTGCCCTTTTAATATTTTCTTGTGTCTTTCTTTGTTCTGGTGTTTGTATTACATTCCTGACAGAGAGCCTACGTTTGGCAACTTATCCTTCTAAGATAACTGCTACAAACCCCTGTCTCACTTTTAGATGCCTCTTCTTTGATCTTCTTTTCAATCTGTCTTACTCTCCTTTTAATTACTCTTATTATGAGTTTTCTCATGGCTACCACATATTAAAAGCTGTATGAAGTTTTGTAGTATTAGTGGGACTCGTGCTTATATTGAGGCCTGCCATGTAAGGCTGTATAGTTTGTGCACTGCACAAAGGTGACCAATTGAGAGGATAAGTGAAAGCTTAAATCCAGCTTGTGGTCCACTCAGCAAGCCATGTACAAATGGGGCTCTGTCAAGTCAGGGGAATACCTTTTTCTAATCTGTGTGTAGGCTAAATGGAGACTTCCATACAGTGATAGGAAAATACCTGATTTTTCCTTGTTATGCTCATTTACTTCACAGCCAAAAAAACAGAAGGTGGAGGGGGAGGGTATTTCTTCCTCTCTGTCTGCCATAGACGACAACTCAGTGGGTCCAGCTCTTGCTGGACAGGTGTGCCTAGTTTTTTCTGGAAGACCCTGGCCCTGGGCTTTCAGTTCTTCTTGCCCAGCATTTCCCAACCTTAGCACTGTTGACATTGAGGCTGTCCTATGAATTACAAGAAATCCTTGGCCTCTATCTACAAGATGCCAACAGCATCTCCTCCCTCCTCCCCATAGCGTGACATCCAAAAATGTCTCCAGAGTTGACAGTGCTCCTAGGGAGCAAAATCATACCTGCTTGAGAACCACTTCTCTAGCTTAACAGCTTGTCATCATTAATTATTGAGTCTCCAATAATAAATACACATTCTTTGACTGGTTTACATATTTTCAAGTTTGAGGCATATAAAGAAATTTTCATTCAGAGTTGCATTTAGAATGCTTAGTTATATTGGAAAGGAAACACTCAGGGTTCTCAAAGTTTTTAATTTATGTGGGTACATAGCAGGTGTGTATATTTATGGGGTAGATGGGATATTTTGATACAGGCATACAATGTATAATAATCACATCAGGGTAAATGGAGTATCCATCACCTGAAGCATTGATCCTTTGTGTTACAAACAATCCAGTAATACTCTCTCAGTTGTTTTTAAATGTACAATTAAATTTTGTTGACTATAGTGTTACCAAACACTACATCTTATCCTTTCTTTCTATTTTGTTTGTGCACATTAACCATCCCCACTTCCCCTCCACCCCCTCGCTATCCTTCCCAGCCTCTGGTAACCATCATTCTATTCTTGATCTCCATGAGTTCAGCTCTTTTAATTTTTGGCTCCCACAAGTAAGTAAGAACATGCAAAGTTTGTCTTTCTGTACCTGGCTTATTTCAATTAATGTAAAGGACTCCAGTTCCATCCATGTTATGGATAGCATCTCATTCTTTTTTTTATGACAGGATCTCATTCTTTTTTATGGCTGAGTAGCATTGTGTTGTGTCAGTGTACCACATTTTCTTTATCCATTCACCTGTTGATGGACACTTAGGTTGCTTCCAAATCTAGGCTATTGTGAGAAGTGCTGCAATAAACATGGGAGTGCAGATACCTCTTCTGAACATTTATTTCCTTTCTTTGGGGTATATATCTAAGAGTAGGATTGCTGGATCATTTGGTAACTCTATTTTTAGTTTTTTGAGGAACCTCCAAACTCTTCTATATAGTGGTTGTACTAATTTACATTTTCACCAAAAGTGTACGAGAGTTCCCTTTTCTCCACATCTTTTCCTGTTTTATGGATAACCGCCATTTGTTATTGCCTGTCTTTTGAATAATAGCCATTTTAACTGGAGTGAGATTCTATTTCCCTGTAGTTTTGATTTGCATTTCTCTGATGATCAGTAATGTTGAGCACCTTTTCATGTACCTGTTTGCCACTTGTATGTTTTCTTTTGAGAAGTGTCTATTCAGATCTTTTGCCCATTTTTAAAGTAGATATATATATATATATATTTCCCCACAGAGTTGTTTGAGTCCCTTATATATTCTGGTTATTAATTCCTTGTCAGATTGGTAGTTTGCAAATATTTTCGCCCATTCTTTCTGTTGTCTCTTCACTTTGCTGATTGTTTCCTTTGCTGTGCTGAAGCTTTTACACTTGATGTGATCCCATTTGTTCTTTTTTGCTTTGGTTGCCTGTGCTTCCCGGGTATTTACTCAAGAAATCTTTGCTCAATCCAGAGTTCTGGAGAGTGTCCCCAAAGTTTTCTTGTAGTAATTTCAGAGTTTGAGGTCTTAGATTTAAGTCTTTAATCCATTTGGATTTGATTTTTGTATGTGGCAAGAGATAGGCGTGTAGATTCATTCTTCCGCATATGGATATCCAGTTTTCCCAGCACCATTTATTGAAGAGATTTACCCTTTCCCCAGTGTATATTTTTGGGATTGCTGTAAAAAATAACTTTACAGTAGATGTATGGATTTCTTTCTGGGTTCTCCTTCTGTTTCACTGGTTTGTGTGTCTGTTTTTATGGCAGTACCATGATGTTTTGATTACTATACTTCTGTAGTATAATTTGAAGTCAGATATTGTGATTCCTTCAGTTTTTTTCTTGCTCAGGATAGCTTTGGTTATTCTAGGTCTTTTCTGTTTTTATATATAAATAAAGATTTTTGTTTTCTGTTTCTGTGAGGAATATCATTAGTTGTTTGATGGAAACTGCATTGAATCTGTAGATTGCTTTGAATAGTATGGACATTTTAGCAATACTGATTCTTGCAATGCTTGAACATGGAATAGCTTTCCATTTTTTTGTGTCTTCTTCAATTTCTTTCTCCAGTTTTGCATCGCTTTCATTCTAGAGATCTTTCATTTCTTTGGTTAATTTCTAGGTATTTAATTTTATGTGCAGCTACTGTAAATGGAATTACTTTTTAAATTTTCTTTTTCAGGTTGTTCTCTGTTGGCATATAGAAATGTTAATGATTTTTGTATGATATTGTATCCTACAACATTACTGAATTTATCAGTTCTAATAGTTTTTTTTGGTGGAGATTTTAGGTTTTTCTAAATATAAGATCATGTCATCTGCAAAAAAATGATAATTTGACCTCTTCCTTTCAAATTTGGATGCCCTTTATTTCTTTCTCTTGTCTGATTGCTCTAGCTAGGATTTCCATTACTATGTTGAATAATGTGGTAAAAAGTGAGCATCCTTGTCATGTCCCAGATCTTAGAAGAAAGGTTTTCAGTGTTTCCTCACTCAGTATGATACTAGCTGTGCGTTTGCCGCATATAGCTTCTATTATGTTGATTAATGTTCCTTCTATACCCAAGTTTTTTTGGAAGGTTTTTATCCTGAAAGGATGTTGAATTTTATCAAATGATTTTTCTGCATCTATGGAGATGAGATGATCATATGATTTTTTCCCCCTTCATTGTGTTGATATTACGTATCACATTGATTTGCTGTGTTGAACCATCTTTGTGTCCCTGAGATAAATCCTATTTGGTCATGATGAATAATCTTTTTAATGTGTTATTGAATTCAGTTTGCTAGTTTTTTGTTGAGGATTTTTGCATTAACATTAATCAGAGATACTGGCCCGTAGTTGTTTTTTTTTTTGATGGGTCTTCGTATGGTTTTGGTATTAAAGTGATATTGATTTCATACAACAGGTTTGGAAGTGTTCCCTCCTCCTCTGTTTCCTAGAATCATTAGAGTAGGATTGATATTAGTTCTTCTTTAAATGTTTGATAAAATTCAGCAGTGAAACCATCAGGTCCTGGGCTTTTCTTTGCTGGGAGACTTTTCATTAGAGATTTGATCTCATTACTTGTGATTGATCTGTTCAGGTTTTGGATTTCTATGTAGTTCAGTCTTGGTAGGTTTTACATATCTAGGGATTTACCCATTTCTAGGTTTTCTAATTGATCGGCATATAGTTGCTCATGGTAGTCTCTAATGATCCTTTAATTTCTGCAATATTGGTTGTAATGTCTCCTTTTTTTAATCTCTAATTTTATTTATTTGGACCTTCTCTCTTTCTTAGTCTGGCTAAAGATTTGTTTATTTTATCTTTTCACAAAACCAGTTGATCTTTTATATTGTTTTCTTCATTGCAATTTCATTTATTTCTGCTCCGATCTTTATTATTTCATTTCTCCTACTAACTTTGGGTTTTGTTTGCCCTTTTCCAGTTTTTTAAGATGCATCATTGAGTTGTCGATTTGAGGGTTTTCTTCTATTTTGATGTAGGCATTTATAGCTATAGACTTCCCTCTTAATACTGCTTTCGCTGTATCCCATAGATTTTGATATGTTGTGTTTTCATTATCATTTGGTTCAAGAAAATTTTCAATTTCCTTCTTAATTTCTTTGTTAACCCACTGGTCATTCAGGAGCATATTCTTTAATTTCTATGTTTGTAGAGTTTCCAAAATTCCTTTTACTACTGATTTCTAGTTTTTTTCCATTGTGGTCAGAGAAGATACATGATATTGTTTCAATTTTTAAAAAATGTTTTAAGACTTGTTTTGTGGCCTATCCTTGTTTTGTGGTCTGTCCTCAAGGAATGATCCAGATGCTGAGAAGGATGTGTATTTTGTAGCTGTTGGACGAAATGTTCTGTAAGTATCTATTAGGTCCTTTTGATCTATAGTGCAGATTAAGTTCAGTGTTTCTTTGTTGATTTTCTGTCTAGATGATCTGTCCACTGCTGAAGGTGGGGTGTTGAAGTCTCAGGCTATTATTGTATTGGGATCTGTCTTTCTCTGTCTCTCTCTTTAGCTCTGATAATATTTGCTTTATGTATCTGGGTGCTCCAGTATTGGGTGTATATATATTTATAATTGTTGTATACTCTTGCTGAATTAACCCTTTTATCATTATATAATGACCTTCTTTGTCTCTTTTTATAGTTTTTGTCTTGTACTCTATTGTGTCTGATATAAGTATGGCTATTCCTGTTCTTTTATGGTTTCCATCAGCATGGAATATAATTTTCCATCCCTTTGTTTTCAGTCTATATTTGCCTTTACAAGTAAAGTGTGTTTCATGTAGGTAACAGATTCTTAGGGTTTTGTTTTCTTATTCAGCCACTCTTTGTCTTTTGATTGGAGAGTTTAATCAATTTACATTCAGTGTTATTATTGATATGGACTTACCCTGCCATTTCGTTACTTGTTTTCTCATTGTTTTGTGGTCTTCTCTTCCTTCCTCTCTTTCTTTCATTGAAGGTGATTTTTCTCTGGTGGTGTGTTTTAACTTACTGCTTTTTATTTTTTGTATATCCATTGTATGTTTTTAAACTTGAGGTTACCATGAGCCTTGCAAATAATATAACCCATTATTTTAAACTGATGACAGCCCTGATTGCATAAACAAACAAGCCAAAGGAAAGCTAATAAAAATTCTAAACTATAACTTCATCTCCCCACTTTTTACCTTTTTGTTGTTTCTATTTATATCTTATTGCACTGTCTCTTGAAAAATTATTGTAGTTATTTTTTATTGGTTCATCTTTTTGTCTTTCTACTTACATAAGTTGTTTATATACCATAATTACACTGCTATAATATTCTGTGTTTCTCTGTGTACTTACTATTACCAGTGAGTTTTGTACCTTCTGATTATTTCTTCCTCATTAATGTCCTTTTCTTTCAGATTGAAGAACTTCCTTTAGCATTTCTTATAGGATAGGTCTGGTGTTAATGAAATTTCACAGCTTTTGTTTGACTGAGAAAGTCTTCTCCTTTAGGTTTGAAGGACATTTTCTCTGGATACACTACTCTCAGGTAAAAGGTTTTTTTCCTTCACTTTAAATATGTCATGACATGCTGTCCTGGCCTGTAAGGTTTCCACTGAAGAGTCTGCTGCCAGATATGTATTAGAGCTCCATTGTATGTTATTTGTTTCTTTTCTCTTGCTGCTTTTAGGATCCCTTCTTTATCCTTGAACTTTGGGAGTTTGATATTAAATGACTTGAGTTAGCCTTTGGGTTAAATCTGCTTGGTGTTCTAGAACCTTCTTGTGCTTGAATATCGATATTTTCTCTAGCTTTGAGAAGTTCTCTGTTATACTTTTGAATAAACTTCCTACTGCTGTCTCTCTTTCTAACTCCTTGTCTTCAAGCTCACTATTTCTTTCTTCTGCTTGATCAGTTCTGCTTATTAAGAGACTTGTACATTCTTCAATATGTCAGTTGCATTTTTCAGCTCCAGAATTTCTGCTTGATTCTTTTTAATTATTTCAATGTATTTGTTGACTTTATCTGATAGGATTACCAATTCCTTCTCTGTGTTATCTTGAATTTATTTGAGTTTCCTCAGCACAGCTATTTTGAATTCTCTGTCTGAAAGGCTGCATATCTCTGTCTCTCCAGGATTGGGCCCCTAGTGCCTTATTTAGTTTGTTTGGTGAGGTCATGTTTTCCTGGATGGTCTTGATGCTTGTGGATGTTTGTCAGTGTCTGGGCATTGAAGAGTTAGGTATTTATTGTAGTTTTTGCAGTCTGGGCTTGTTTGTACCCATCCTTGTTGGAAAGGCTTTCCAAGTATTCAAAGGGACTTTGGTGTTGTGATCTAAGTTTCTGGTCGCTGCAGCTGTATCTGCACTAGGAGGCACCCCATGCCCAGTAATGCTGAAGCTATTACAGACTCTTAGAGGTACTACCTTGGTGGTCTTGGATAAAATCCAGAATTCTCAGGATTAGCAGGCAGAAGTTCTTGTTTCTCTTCCCTTACTGTCTCCCATATGGAGTCTCTGTCTCTCTTTCTATGTGCTAAGCTGCCTGGAGCTGGGGATGGGGTGACATAAGCACCTCTGTGGCCACCACTACTGGGAATGTGTTGGGTCAGACCTGAAGCTAGCACAGCACTGGGTCTTGCCCAAAGCTCATTGTAACTACTGCCTGGCTACCACCTATGTTTGCCCAAGGTGTAGGGCTCTACAGTCAGCAAGTATCAAAGCAAACCAGGCTGGTGACCTTCCCTTCAGGGTGGCAAGATCCCCCAGGTCAGAGTCAGGTCCAGAGATGCTGCTGTCCAGGAGCCAGGGCCTGGAGTCAGACACCTTAGAAATCTACTTGATGCTCTATTCTACCGCAGCTGAGCTGGTGCTGAAACCACCAGACAAAGTCCTTCCCACCCTTCCTTCCCCTTTCCCCAGGCAGAGGGGTCTCTCTCCATTTCCACCACTACCACAGGCCCATGGGAGGTACACCCTGGCTACTGCCAGCATTCACTTAAAGCCCAAGGGCTCTTCAGTCAGCTTGTGGTAAGTGCTGCCAGGCCTGGGACTCACCCTTCAGGGCAGCGGGCTCTCTTCCAGCCCAGGGCAGGTCCAGAAATGCCACCCAAGAGCCAAGACCTGGAATCGGGGACCACAAGAGCCTGCTTGATGCTCCTCCCCACTGTGGCCAACCTGGTACCTAAGCGATTTTTGGTTCTTATGAAGGTGCTTTTTGTGTAGATCGTTATCACATTTGGTGTTCCTGAGGGGAAGATGAACGGTGGAGGCTTCTACTTGGTCATCATGCTCCACCTCCTCTCCAACATAGTTTTTTTTACAGTAGATCTGAATAATATGTCCTGTCTTTATTACCGATTTTATTGTACTGATTAAAAATTATAACCTTCACAAGTATATAATTGTTTTTTATACCAAAGTATCGGGAAGTAAGCATTTGGTCTTCTGGTGCTTCAAGAGATGAAATGGAAGCCAGATAGTAGATTTTGATGTATCTCTTGTTATGACCAAATTTATACATGTCATTACTCCAAAAAGTACTAGCAGCAAATAATGAAATGATTTCATGGCATGTATAAATGGTGTCAAGTCAAATGGTAACTCTGAGAACTTAATTAAAGATTATCTGAGGGAAGAAAACAATGCTTTTCTCTTTTTATGGCACATCCACAGGACCATAGTTCACAAGCCACAAAAGTCATTTGAAAAAATGTCCCATGAGCCTTGCCCTTCACAGCAGTCTCTCAGTTCCTGGCATTTCACATTATTGGAACAGATGTGACATTTTACATTCTTTTTGTTTCATGTGTGTCTGTAGTCCTGCTGTTCGCATGGTGGTCTAGCATGGCAGGAAGCTTTAGTGAAGCAGCTAAGAGGGCAGGCTCTGGAACTTCCTGGCTGTGCAGTCTTGGGCAAGTCACTTAACTTGGCTCTGTCTCTTCATCATCTACAACAGCAGTCCCCAGCTTTTTGGCACCAGGGACTGGTTTCATGGAAGACCATTTTTTCCCACAGAACTGGGGGATATGGGGTGGTTTCTGGATGAAATTGTTCCACCTCAGATCATCAGGCATTAGATTCTAATGAGTGTGCAACCCAGACCCCACACATGCTCAGTTTGTAGATTCTACAAAGTAAGAACAGAGGACCCACCTCTTAGAATGTGCAAATTAAGTTATTTAATTCTTACTAAAATATAGAGCACAGTTTCTAGCACCAAGATAGCATTTAACAAAAGTCAGCTATTATTATAGTAGACAGTGAGTAGCTATTGAGTCAATAAAAAGAATGAGGTCCACCGTCATGTAAATAGGCATCATCCTTCTTAATCTGGGTTCACATATTAGAGGTAAGTTTAACTTCTGATTTTCTTTAAAACATTTTATTGAAGAATATAGCCTTTTTTTTTTTTTCAGATGCCATCTTCGCAGGTGCCATGCCTACAATGGCGTCAAGCTGTCTACACTTCATCCCATTGTGGATCATCCACATTACAAAGATGGCAGACCGATGAATATTTCATCAAGACTCACTTGGTGACTCCCAATTCTTAGGAATTGGGAAAATTTTTACACACACACACACAAACTCATCCGCATTTTCATGCTGGAAGTTAAAAAAAAAATGACAATAACCATCCAGAAATGACAATATATACCTGTCGCCTCTGGAGCAAGCAGACCTCTGAAAACTGAAAAATGCAAAAGCCAGTTTTTCCCAAAGTGACAAATGTGTCACATATTTATGATGTGTGTGTGTATTCCAGTAAAACTCCTAGGTAGTTGGAACAGGAGATAGGATGGATTTTACTCACAGCCATGGTTTGCCAACCCCTGCTCTACATCACAAGCCTCACTCTGATTTAAGAAATGACTTCTAGATCTTAGTGGTGGCCAATGACTAGCCTTTTGTGACAGGTTGAAAAAGTACATGAAAGTTGCTATTATATATTACATGCTTTCATGAAAATTTTTGCTAGCTGATTATGAGAACTCTAGTTTCCATTGATGTCTAAAAGTTTTGCTTTCCTTAAATGGCTGGTTTAAAAAATTATTTTGGTTATTCTAGTAGTTGTCAGTATAATCTTTTTTAAAAGTGGATTTTTGGCCTGTTGTTAGAGGCAATTGTTTAAATTATTTAAAAGTTTTAGGTCTGCTGTCTAGGAGCCAGGGCTTGGAGTCAGACACCTTAGAAATGTACCTGATGCTGTCTCTATTCTACTGTGGTGAACTGACATGGAAACCACTGTGGTGACTGAGCATCCCATATGCTTGAAATTCTAAGCAACATCCAATGCATAAGTGATAGTCTGTCAGGATATTGTAAGAACTTCCACTATGGTCAAATCACCTATTGTACCATATTTTGGTGACCATCCCCATTTCTCAAGATTCTGTGAAGGTGCTTTTCCTACCTGTTCTGACACCCTGGATGCCCATTGTCTAAGTGTTCTACTTGATACACTCAGTTTCAATTCATGTGTTTGTCAGAGCTTCTTTAGATGAAATTAAGCATTTAAAGATATGTTTTCACTACATTCAGTCTCTGTCAGAATATATTCTCTGAAAACTTTGTGAATTATGAGAAGAAAATGTCATATCCTAAGCTGCTCTCTGCTACCCAGTACAACTTTAGACTATTTTAAACACTAATAAGCAGTATATGCAGAATTAAAATTGCTATAAGTTTTATTACATTCAAAATATAAGTAGGAATGTGGAAACTGCCATCCCCAAAATAGTTGATGCTGTTCTGAGTCATGTATATCAGTGTTCCACCCAGTGAGTATTGAGATTTCAATTTTTTTAGTCTACTCTATTATCATTCATTTTAAAATCTTTTAAACTATTGTTTAAATTTAAAGGGCCCAGACAAAAATAGTTTATTCTACATATAGTCGAAAATCTGCCAAAGAAGTAAGAGATAAATTGTTGGAGTTACATGTGAATTACTATGTTTTAGAAGAGGCATGGTGTGTTGTGAGAACTAAGTGAGTATTAACCCTATGCTCTCTGATATGGTATATTTTTAAGCAACAAATGTTTCACTTTATTACAATAGTCCTGATTTTTTAAGAGATTTTAGTTTAAATTCATTAAAATATTATCCTGGTATCTTAGTTTAAATTATTTCATCTAGAGAAGTAAAATTATACTATCAATGAAGTAGAATTTAATTCCAAACATTATAGTATATTTTAACATCCTGATTTTTCAATTTAACATCTTCTACTTAGCTTTTTTCATAATTTTTGAAATATGAAAATTTTTATTAGATATCTGAAATATGGATTTGAATTTAAAACACAGTGAGATATTAGCACCCAGTACCATAGCTGAGTTGGATTTGTAAGACTTAAAAGAAAAGTGATAAAACCCAAAATGCCATAATAAGAAAAACATCCTAAGAAAAACATAATAAAAAAAATTAAAATTTTTTAATTTCTGAATTTTGAATCTCTAAAAATCATAAAATTCTAAGATGTGTAATGGATCTTTTGAGGCCTTTGTTTAGGCTCCTAAGCAGAGATATTAGCTCCTGCACATGACAGGAAATTCAGGCACATTAATTGTCTCCTAGAACAACACATTGGCAATCAGAAGAACAAAACAGGTTCTACAGTCACTTCAATATATCATTTACAATGTTCAAAAGGTTTCAGAGATGCCAACTAAAATGAGAAAGTATGATCAACACCCTGAAAAAAAAAATAAGTTAATAGAAACCAATTCAAGTAGGTCCAGATGTTGGATTTAGCAGCCAAAGACTGCAAAGCCACTATTACAAACACATTCAAAGGCTTAAGAAAAATATATTCAATAAATTAAAAGAAAACATGGTATCCATGAGTGAAGAGATATGGAATCTCAGCAGAGAAATAGAAATACTCCAGCCCCCATGGGAATTCTAGAACTGAAAAGTATAGTAAATGAAATGAAAGTTATTTAAATGTACTCAACAGTTTTGAGATGAAAACAGAATATTTGAACAGAAAATTCAGTGAATTTGAAGATAAGAGAGAATAGTTAATCAAAAGAACAGGAACCAAAAAGATTGAAAAATAACCAACGTCACAGACCTGTGTAACATTAAGTAGTTCAACACATGCATAATTTTAATATTAGGTGTAATGAAAAAAAGAACATGACAGAAAAAATATTGAAGAAATGTTGGCCAAAAATTTCTCAAGTTTGATAAGAGCTACTAGCTTAGAGATCTGCTAAGCTCAACAAATCCAACTGGGTTAAGCCCAAAGAAAACCAAAGCAAGGCACATTATAGTCAAAATGGTAAAATCAAAGATAAAGAGAAAATCTTGAAAATAAGAGAAAAAATGATATGCTATATAAACATCTGACGTCTCAACATAAATAGTGGAAATTATCAGACACTGGAATGGTAATTCAAAGTGCTGAAGAAGAAAAATCAAGAATTCTATATTTAATGAAATTATCTTTTAAAAATGGAGGCCAAAAATACATTTTTCAGATCAAAAAATCTAATATAATTTGTTGATAACAGATTTATACTTCAAGATGGACAAGAAGTTCTATCAGCTGATGAGAAATGGTGCCAGATGGTAACTCAGATATACAAGAAATACCGAAATGCGCTGGAAATGGTAAATATGTGGATATTAATCACTACACATTTTCTTCTCTGAAAATCTTTAGAAGACTTTATTTAAGGCAAAGGTGATACCATTATATTTTTTACTTCATGACAGAAATTAAATATACATGACGGTAGCACAAAAATTGAGTAAATGGAAATGTATGATTTACTAGAAATAACCCAATTTAAATGGTAAGTAAATCATGATATGTTAAAGATGCTTGTTGTCATCCCTAGCAAAACCACTCAAAAAATAAAACAGTAGGGGAAAAAAGAGCATAATGGCAAGCCTAGACATGGATGAACCTGGATACATTAAGTGAAATCAGTCAGCCACAGTAAGATGAATAGTGCATGTTGTCACTCATGTGGAAGCTAAAAGAAGTAGCTCATAGAAGTAGAGTAGAATTGTGGTAGTTAGAGTCTGAGTGGGAAGGGTAAGGAGGAGAAGAAAATAAGGAGAGGTTGGTTAAGAGATACAAAATTAGAGGTAAATAGAAGGAATAAGTTCTAGTGTTCTCTGCCACTTTAGAGTGAATATTAGTTAACAGTAACTTATCGTATATGTCAAGAAAGAACAGGATTCTGAATGTTCCCAGCACAAACAAATGGTAAACATTTGAACTGATTGATATCCTTACCCTGATTTATCATTACACTTCGTAATTATGCATTGAAATATCACTCTATACTCCATAAATATGTACAAGTATTACTTGTCAACTAAAAATAAAAGGGGAAAAAGCCTAAACATACAACCAGCTTAAGACCCAGCAATTGTACTGGGCATTTTTTCGCAGACAGATGAAAAGTTGTGTTCACACAAAATTCTATAGAAAAATGTCTATAGCAGCTTTATTTGTAATAGCCTAAACCTGAAACAACCCAGGTGTTTTTCACAAGATGAATGGTTAAATAATAGTGATCTATTCATACCATGGAATACCGCTCAGCAATAGGATCAAACTATTGATACACTCAAAATCCTGGATGAATCTCCAGAGAATTGTTTGAATGAAGAAAAGACAATCCCCATAGGTTACCTACTGTATAATTCCGTTTATGTAACTGTCTTCAAATGACAAAATTATAGATGTAGATAATGATTTGTGGTTGCGAGGGGCTAGGGTGGGGTGGGAATGTGAGGAAAGTATAGTATGTGTGGCCATACAAGGGATCTCCGTGGTGATGGAAATGCTCTCTATCGCCATTCTATCAATGTGAATTATCTGGCTGTGATATTATGCAAATATGCAAGATGTTACCATGGCCGGGGACGCTGTTTAAAGTCTATACAAGAACTACTTGTATTATCTCTCACTTAATGTGGATCTCCAAATGTCTTGAAATAAAGTTTTTTTAAAAAAACAAAAGAGCACAATAGCAAGCCTATATCAAACCATATCAGTAATTTCAAAGTGAAGGAGAACTAAATTCTTCCAAATAAAAGGCGGAGATTGGCAAACTGAATACAAGAGCAAAACCTATCTATGGGCTGCCTGCAGAGGTGCACTTTAAATACAAATATGTATATTGGCTGAAGGAAAAAGAATGGAAAAGATACCACGTGAGTAAACATTAGAAAGCTGAAGTGAAAAATATATAAATATCAGATAAGATAGATGTTAAGACAAAGAATATTACTAGAAACGACTATGTTTTATAATGCAAAATAGTTCAGTACAGGAGAAAGATGTAATAATTTGAGTGCATATGAACTTAAAAGAGAATTTCAAAATATGTAGAGCAAAAATTGACAGAACCCAAAAGGCAACAAACAAGATTAAAATGGAATTATAAAAATCACTCAATCCAAAATAAGGCAGAAGAAGTGGGAAAGGGAGACAAAGATCAGACGGAACAAAGAGAAAGCACTGAGAGTATAAACTTAAATCTAACCATATCAATTATCACATTAAGTGTAAATGGACTTGTGGTAGGCTGAATAATGAGCCCCCCACGATGGCCATGTCCTAATTCCCAGAAATTGTGAATTACGTTACATGGAAAAAGGAAATTTGCAAATGTGATTAAATTAATGCTCATGAGATGTGGAGATTATCCTTATTATCCAGGTAGGACAAATGTAATCACAAAGTATAAGGAGGAGGTAAAAGAGTAAGAGATCAAAAAGGTGATATGATGGTAGAAGCAGAAGTTGGAGTGATATAAGACCACAAGCCAAGGAATGAGGCCAGCTTCTAGGAGCTGGAAAAGCAAGGAAGTGGATTTTCTTCTCGAACCTCCTGAAGGATTGGAGTCCTGCCAATACCGTGATTTTAGACTTATGAGCTCCAAAATTTGAAAGAGAATAAATACATGTTGCTTTAAGCAACTGTTTGTGGTAATTTGTTATAGCAGCAATAGGAAACTAATATAGTTCTAAACACCACAAATGAAAAGCAAGAATTGTCAGATTGCATAGCAAAGCAAGACCCTACTATAGGCTACTTTCAAGAAATTTATTTAAATATAAAGAAACGAAGAGGTTAAAAGTTAACAGATAGGAAGAGGACATGCGATGCTACTACTAGTCAGTGAAAACTGGTGTGGCTGTAATAACATCAAAGTACATTTGAATGCTAAGAATATTATCAAGATTAAACAAGGATTTTTAAATGAAGGGATTTATATTTCAAGAGAATGTAGCAACCCTGAACATTTATGCACTCAGATAACAGAGCTTCAAATATATGAAGCACAACTGATAGAACTTTAGGAAAAAATAGACTAATCTACAGAATAGTTAGAAATTTTAATAGTCTTCTCTAAATAATTTGTAGAATAAAAAGAAATTTAGCAAGAATACAGAAGATTTGAATAACGCCATCAACCAATATGACCTAATTGACATTTATAGTACACACCACCCTAGAACAGCAAAATAGACATTCAAGCACACACAGACTATTTATCAAAAAAAACCAGTTTCTAGGCCACAAAACAAGTATTGACACATTTAAAATACTTTAGATCATGTAAAGTACAATCTCTGACTACAATGAAATTAAGTAAGAAATCAGTAACAGAATTCTATGTGGAAATTCCCTCAAATGTTTAGAAACTAAGTAATACACTTCCAGATAATCCATGGTCAAGAAGAAACAAAAGGAGGGTTAGTTTCAATGTATTTTGACTTAAGGGAAAATGAGAACACCATCCCACTATTTGTGGGATGCAGATACAGCAGTAGAGAGATTTGTTTTTATGTTGAATGCCTATAATAGAAAAAGAAGAAAGGCCTCATATCAGTCACTCGGCTTCACCTTAAGGAACTAGAAGAAAAGAACAAGTAAACTCCAAATTAAGGAGAAGAAAAGAAAGCATAAAAATTAGAATCAAAATCAGTGTGAATTTCCCCTCAAAACGGGGAAAAGTCAATAAAACCAAACACTGATTCTTGAGAAGATTAATAAAACTGATTAACTTCTACCCAAACTAAAAGATTGAAGACAGAAATTACTAATATCATGAATAAGAAAGATTTTATCACTACAAGATCTGAAGAATGAAAAGGATAATGAGGGAGTTTTAGGAACAACTTTACTCCACTAAGTAGGACAAAATAGATAAAATGGAGAAGTTCCCTGAAAGATGCAAAACCAAAGCTCACTTAAGACATAGAAAATCTTGTATCTATTACCTTATTATGAATGACCTTATATCTATTAATAAAATTATATTTGTAGTAAAAAGAATTGTCACAAAGAAAACATTAAGACAGATATCTTCACTGGAAATAATTCCAATTCTACAAACTATTCCAGAAAATTCAAAAGGAAGGATTACTTCCCAGCTGGTTCTATGAGGTCAGCATTATCCTGAAACCAACATGAGAGAAACATTACAATAAAAGGAAACAACCAATCAAAATGTATCATGAACACATATGTGAAATTTTTAAGTAAAATTGCAACAAATGAATCAGCAATATATTAAAGAAAGACAATACACAATGTACCAGTGGAGTTTATCCCAGGAATGCAAAGTTATCTCACTATTTGAAAACCAATTAGGTGAATTCACCATAGTAACAAACTGAAAAAGAAAGACCCCATCATCCTCTCAGTACATTCAGGAAAAAGTATTTGACATAATTCAGTATCCACAACTGATTAAAAACTCTCAGCAAACTAGGAGTAGAAGGTAACTTGCTACTAAGAATCTAAGAATATAAAATTTCTAGAAGAAAATATGGAAGAAAATTATTGTAACCTTGGATTAGGCTAAGATTTCTCAGATACAGTAACATCATCATGATTCACAAAAGAACACATTGATAAATAGGACTTCATTAAAACTGTAAACCTCTGCTTTTTCATAAACAGTATTAGGAAGAATTAAAAGATAAACCACAGTCTGGGAGGAAATATTTTCAAAGCTTATGTCTGATAAAGGACTTTCTCTAGATGTATAAAGAACTCTCAAAACCCAATAGTAAGAAAACAATCCAATTAAAAATGGACAAAAGAGGCTGGGCACAGTGGGTGGCTCACACCTGTAATTCCAGGATTTTGGGAGGCAGAGGTGGGTGGATCACCTGAGGTCAGGAGTTGGAGATCAGCCTGGAAAAATACAAAAAGTTAGCCAGGCGTGATGGTGGGCGCATATAATCCCAGCTACTCGGGAGGCTGAAGCTGGATAATCGCTTAAACCCAGGAGGCGGAGGTTGCAGTGAGCCGAGATTGTGCCACTGCACTCCACTGGGTGACAGAGCAAGACCTTGTTTCAAAAATAAAAAAATTTTTTAAAAAAAGGACAAAAGGACAGATAGCAAATAATCACACACAAAGATGCTTGATGTTACTCGTGATTTGTGAAATGCAAATGCAAATTACAGTGAGATATCACTAAACAATAAAATAGCTAAATAGCTATAATTGAAAAAAAAAAAAAAAAGAAAACCTGATGATGCCAAGTGTTGCTGACACTATGGAGGACTTAGAACTCTCATACACCAGTGGTGCTAAAGTAATAGGGTACAACCACTCTGCAAGACAGTGTAGCAATTATATTAAAAGTTAAACATATAACTACTATATTTATTAACATAAAAGAAAGCATATATCCATCCCAGTAATTGTACACAAATGTTCATAGCACCTTATTTTCTGTAATAGCCCCAAACTGGAAACGACCTGCTTATTTATCAACAGATGAATATATAAACACACTATTAGAATATCCAGACAATGTAAATACTAATAAAAATGAACGAACTATTGATACAGCAATATGGATGGATCTCAAAATAATTCTACTGAGGACAAGAATCCAGTCAAAAAAGAAAGCATGCAATAATTAGGATTACAAAAGGGCGGAAGTAAACTTTTGGGAGAGATGGATATGTTCATGACTTTTATTGTGGCTGCTGTTTTACAGTTGTATACACATGTTAATATGTATCAAAGTGGATACTAAATATGTGCAGCTTATTGAGTAATTATTGAGCAATTATGCCTTAATACATCTGCTAAAAAATCTGGCAGACGTTTACCCAGAATATACAAGGAGCTCTCACACCTCAATAAGAACACAAAATTTGGCAAAATATTTAAATAGACATTCCACCAAAGAAGATATTCTGAATCATCCATAACCATACTATAATGATTAAAATTACAAAAACTGATACAACTCAAACTCTCATGCATTGATGGTGGAAATGGAAAATGGTGCATCTACTCTGGAAAACAGTTTTGAACTTGCTTATAAAGATAAATCCACACTTAATCAAACATAACCATGCAACCCAGCAATTCCACTTCTAGGTGTTTCCCTAAGAGAAATGATAACACACGTCCACAAAAAACCTTGTCCATGAATGTTTATAGCGGCATTGTTCATGGTCACCAAAAACTCAAAACATCTCAAATGTTCATTAACTTGCAAATGGATAAACAAATTGTGCTCTCTGTATACAATGAAATATTATTTAGCAACAAAAAGGAAGGAACTACTGAACCTCAACAGAAGTTGTAGGAACTACAGCTCAGATATGAATATCAAAAACATGCTATGGTAAAGAAGCCAAAAGTGAAAAGACTAATAATATATTTATATGAAATCCTAGAAAAAGCAAAACTATAGTGCAGAAAGCACAGTAGTTGCCTGAGGCCATGTTTGGGGAAGGAGGTAGATTGCAAAAGGGCACAGGGAACTTGTCGGGGTGATGGAAATTTTCTGTATTATGATTGTGGTAGTGCTCGCACATCTATACACATTTGCCCATACTTGCCAAACTTTACCCATAAAGTAGGTGAATTTTATTGTGTGTAACTTATACTTCAATATAGATGTTAAAAAATTAGACATCAATTTTGCCTGACTCCTTCCCTTTAATGACTGCCATGCAGGGTTACTCTCCGGGGAGGAACAGTGTCTCGTGTAGCCCAGTCATACAGCCGCCCAAAACGGGAAAGCACTGAAGAAAACAAACTGCCATGAGAGTCTCCTGTCCCTGCCTTGGATGATTTCATGCTAATCCAAGATAGTTTATGCTAAAAAATATGAAATTCATCAGGAATTCAATTAGGTTTTAAGTTGTCTTATTTTACTACAAATGGGCCTTATGTTTAGATGGTGATGGTACTGGGAAAGTACATTTGTGTTTGTTTCATCTTGAAAGTGAGCTTTTAAATATATATTTATGAATGTATATTGAAGCTTTATTGTAGGATATGTCTTTCATTCGGTTAAATGAGATGTGAAAATGCAACATACTTAATTTCATTCTATTTTTTAAATTTCTAAACACTGAAATTATGTTTTTTGAAATGACGCTTTAAAATATTTAATAAATTTGTCTTTGAAAATCTAGATGTTGTGTTATGTATCTATTTTCTCTAGACAGGAATACATTTCTGATATGGATATATATGTCTATCTTTTCTCAGGCCTGGTTGCAGTATGCTTGAAATCTGGGATGTGGAAGACCCTTCCAATGCAGCCAACCCTCCCTTATGTAGCGTCCTGCTCAAAGATGCGAGGCCTTACTTCACCACAGTATTTCAGAATAGTGTGTACAGAGTATTGAAGGTTAACTGAGAAGGAAACTACCCATTACACTATGGTACAATGCCGTGTGTCAAAAACAATCACCCTTTGGCTTGTTTACATTAATAAAAAAATCACAAGCTTTAATAACAGACACTTAAAAATAAAATAAAAATGGATTGAAAGTTTTTCTGATTACTAAACGATAAATTACTTTTCTGTTCATTGAATGTCAGCCTTATTAAGCTTGTCATATAAATTGTTAAATCATATCATACTGCATAAACAAATGTTCATTTCAGAGTTTTATTAAAGAGAAATGTACATAAAACAATGAATTTTAATAAATCAAGGGTACGTAAGTCCTTTTTCATCCAACTTGGTGAATTGCTTCAGATTTTCTCTAGTACCAGAGTGTACCCACTCAAGCTCTTTGAACCACTTAGGGCAGAAGAATGCAAGTCCTGCCCAAGTGGACCCAGCGGCAAAGGTGAGGGACCCCAATTGCAGGAGTATGTGTTGCTTGGGCTCCTGGGAGCCAGAGTTGGAGCTGGCATCCCCGGGGACCAAATACACAGCATGCAGCAGAAGAGGCATCCCCAGAGCTGGGAAGGTCTGGATCGGGTGTATTCGTTTCTTAGGGCTACTGTAAGAAAGTACCACAAACTGGGTGGTTTAAAACAACAGAAACTTGTCTCACAGTTCTACAGACTCAAAGTTTAAAATCAAGGTATCAGCAGAGCCATGCTCCCTTTAAAGTCTCTAGGGAATAATCTTTCCTTGCTTCTAACTCCTTTGGTTGCCAACCTTGGCATTCCTTGGCTTATGCAAGCCCTGCCTCTGTCTTCACATGGCCTTATTTCACCTGTGCCTCCTCTGTGTTTTCAAATTTCTTTCCTTGTAAGGACACCAGTCATAGGATTTAGGGCCCATCGTAATCCAGTATGACCTCATTCGAGTGCAGTGGCACCATCTCGGCTCACTGCAACCTCCACCTCTCAGGTTCAAGCGATTCTCCTGCCTCAGCCTCCCGAGTAGCCGGGATTACAGGCTTGCACCATCACACCAGGTAATTTTTGAATTTTTAGTAGAGATGGAGTTTCACCATGTTGGTCTGGCTGGTCTCAAACTCCTGACCTCAAATGATCTGCCCACCTTGGCCTCCCAAAGTGATGAGATTACAGGTATGAGCCACAGCACCCAGTCTGACCTCATCTTAATTTGATTACATCTGCAAAGACCTCGTCTCTAAATAAAGGCACATTCACAGGTACTGGGGTTAGGAGTTCAACATGTCTTTTGGGGCTGCGCACAGTGGCTCACGCCTATAATCCCAGCATTTGAGAGGCCAAGGCGGGTGGATCACCTGAGGTCAGGAGTTTCGAGACCAGCCTGGCCGACATGGTGAACCGCGTCTCTAATAAAAATACAAAAAATTATCCAGGCATGGTGGCGGGCGCCTGTAATTCCAGCTACTCAGGAGGCTGAGGCAGAACAATTGCTTGAACCTGGGAGACAGAAGCTGCAGTGAGCTGAGATCATGCTACTGCACTCCAGCCTGGGCGACAGAGCGAGACTCTCAAAAAAAAAAAAAAAAAAGTTTTTTGGGAGAACAAAATTGATCCATAACACAAGCAAAGTGACCAAACCCAGGAAAAGCCAGCTGTAAAACCAGTCAGGGTGGGAGCCCAAGACCACTCGGTAAATGAGAGCTGTCTAATGGTTTAATGCCCTCATGTCTACTCCGCCCTCTGGCCTTGGCCTTGGGAAGCAACGGTCAGCAAGAGAGAGGCGGTGGGGGTGGGCAAGGAACAGGACAGTTGGTCACACCTGTCTCCCCAAAAGAAGAACTGCACAGTGTAGTGGGAAAAAAAGAAGCCAAGAACTGCACGCTGTAATGGGAAAAAAATGTTCTATCCTTAAATAAGCACTAAATTGTTAATATCTTGGACTAAGCATTCAAAAAAAAACTTCTTATTTTGGAAATGTTTAAGCATACAAAAAGAGAGGAAACAGAATAACAAGTTCCCTGTGTACCCATTGCCCAGCTTCAACAATTATCAACTCATGGCCAATCATTTTTTTAATCTACACCCTCACCCACTCCTCCCTCTCATAGGCTTCTTTTCACGTAAATCTCAGATATATAATCTGGAGATACTTCATTCAGTTATTTCAACATGTCTCTGAAACATAGAAACTGTTTTAAAAATAAAACAACAGACACTGAGGCCTACCCAAAGCCTTTGGTAGGGAGGAGAGAGAGGAGCAGAAAAAAATAACTATTGAGTACTAGGTTAGTACCTGGGTGATAAAACAGTCTGTACAACAAACCTCCATAATATGAGTTTACCTGTGTAACAAACCTGCACATGTACCCATGAACCTAAAATAAAAGTTTAAAAAATAAAAATAAAAAAACCCCACGTTATTATAACCTCAAAATTAAAAACAATCCGTTAATATCAAATATCTACTGAATGTTCGAATATTCCTGTTTGATGTGTAAAACTTTTCATATGTTTTCTTTGTTCACCTGAAGATCCAAAAAGATCTCTTTACACATTGCAATTAGCAATTTAGTCGCTTTTAACCTGTAGGTTCCTCTCTCCTCCTCACCTTTTATTCTTACAACTTTTTGTAAAGAAACTGAGTGTTGCTAGGTGCGGTGGCTCAAACCTGTAATCCCAGCACTTTGGGAGGCAGAGGTGGGCGGATCACGAGGTCAGGAGATTGAGACCATGCTGGCTAACAAGGTGAAACCCAGTCTCTACTAAAAATGCAAAAAATTAGCCTGGCATGGTGGCGGGCACCTGTAGTCCCAGCTACTCTGGAGGCTGAGGCAGGAGAATGGCCTGAACCCAGGAGGCGGAGCTTGCAGTGAGCGAAGGTAGCGCCACTGCACTCCAGCCTGGGTGACAGAGCAGAGCGAGACTCTGTCTCAAAAAAAAAAAAAAAAAAAAAAAAAAAAGAAAGAAAGGAAAGAAACTGCGTGTTTTTGTCCTATAGCGTGTTCCAGTGTGGCTATTGCTTATTGCACTCCATGCTGTTCTATCCTTTCCCCTGTATTTTCTATAAATTGGATGTTAAATCCAGAGCAGTGATTCTCAAAGGTAGCTCACTACAATTATCTGGGGAGCTCTTAAAAACCCTGTAGCTGGCCAGGCACGGTGGCTCACACCTGTAATCCCAGCACTTCGGGAGGCCGAGGCTGGCGGATCACCTGAGGTCAGGAGTTTGAGACCAGCCTGGCCAACATGGTGAAACCCTGACTCTACTAAAAACACAAAAATTAGCCAGGTGTGTTGGTGGGTGCCTGTAGTCCCAGCTACTCAGGAGGCTGAGTCAAGAGAATCATTTGAACTCGGAAGGCAGAGGTTGCAGTGAGCTGAGATCACGCCTCTGTACTCCAGCCTGGGCAACAGAGTGAGACTGGGTCTCAAAAAAATAAAATAAATAAATACATACATTAAAAATCCCTGAAGCCCAGGCAAATCCAAGAGCAATTACATCAGAGACTCGGGGGGGAAACTGAGACACAGGAATTTGTTAAACTACCTCAGATCATCCCAGTATGCAACCAACATTGAAAACCACTGATTGTTTTGATCATATTTAGGCTCAGTTTTTTCCCCTCTGGCATAGGATGGTTTGTTGTGTACCTTACACTGGATATTCAAAATTTCCAGATGGACCCTCTGTCTTACAAGGAAGAAAACGTGGAAGTGTCCATCACCTATGACTGGCCAGAGAGCCTCTAGAATGGCCCTATTGTTCATCTAGTGGCAAGAGATGATTACCCCCCACTCGACAAGTTCTGAAGAGATGATGGGAAGAAAAATAAAGCGTGTTTAATCATGCCGCAAATTGTCCTTGATCAATTAGCCAGTAACACATAAGTGGACAGAAAAATATGTAGAAGGATCCTCACAAAATTAATATCATGACTACCTCTGGGAAGTGACTGCGTTTGGTGTGGCAGCGGTCATGTTTGTGTGTGTGTCCATGAGGGGTTTGAGCCTCACCTCTGGCTTGTAAGCTTTAGATTGAGAATACAATCGTGTATTAATTGTATAAGTTAGTGAAAAGAAAGAACAAATGATGGCTTTTTAACAACAAAATTTCATATTTTTTATTTAAAAACTATTTAAAAAGTACTCATTACAGAAAATTTGAAAAACAGGAAAAGAAAAAAAAGTAATCACCTATAAATTCCCCACTCAAAGATAACCATTGTCGTGGAATTGGAGTTTATTATGTTAAGTGAAATAAGCCAAGCACAGAAAGAAAAACTGTGTGTTCTCATTTTTTTGTGGGAGCTAAAAATTAAAACAACTGAACTCACAGAGACAGAGAGTAGAATGGTGGTTACCACAGGCTGGCAAGGGTAGTTGGGGATTGGGGGAAGTGGGTATGGTTAATGGGTACAAAAAATAGTGCCAGCTGCCGTGGCTCACACCTGTAATCCCAGCACTTTGGGAGGCCGAGGCAGGAGGATCACTTGAAGCCAGGAGTTCGAGACCAGCCTGACCAACGTGGTGAAACCCCGTCTCTACTAAAAATACAAAAATTAGCCGGGAATGCCGGCATGTGCCTGTAATCCCAGCTACTTGGGATACTAAGGCAGGAAAATCATCTGAGCCCCAGAGGCGGAGGTTGCAGTGAACCGAGATCAAACCATTGCACTCCAGCCTGGGTGAGAGAGTGAGGCTATCTCAAAAAAAAAAAAAAGTGATAATGAATAAGACCTAATATTTGATAGCACAACAGGGTGGCTATAGTAAAAAATAATTTAATTGTACATTTTAAAATAAAAGGGTATAATTGAACTGTTTGTAAGACAAAGGATAAACACTTTAGGTGATGGATGTCCTATTTACCTTGATGTGATTATTACACACTGCATGCCTGTATGAAAATATCTCATGTAGCCCATAAATATATTCACTTGTTATGTATCCACAAAAAATAAAAAGAAAAACTTAAAGCTGAAAATAAAACAAAAAAGCCAAAGATAACCATTGTTAGTATTTGATCTATTTATCTCCAGAGTTAACATTCTGTATTTTTAAACTTAACTTTAGGACAAAACTCCTTCCCTTGATTTTTTTAACCTTCCTTTCTCTGGCCTGGTCGCAGCCACTAGATATGTATATATTAATATTTGTCCTCTGTCCAGGGCCGGGCACAGTGGCTCACGCCTGTAACCCCAGCAATTTGGGAGGCCAAGGTGGGCAGATCACCTGAAGTCAGGAGCTCAAGACCAGCCTGGCCAACATGGTGAAACCCCATCCATACTAAAAATACAAAATCTCAGCTGGGTGTGGTGGCAGCCGCCTGTAATTCCAGCTACTTGGGAGGCCGAGGCAGGAGAATGGCTTGAACCTGGGAGGCGGAGGTTGCAGGGAGCTGAGATCACGCCATTGCACTATAGCCTGAGCAACAAGAGCGAAACTCTGTCTCAAAAAAATAAATAAATAAAATAAAATAAAACTTTAATAATATTCCATAATACCTATTTTATTACTATTTTATAACAATCGACATTTATTGCTATGTCATAATAACATTTATCATTTATCAGTTGCAATTCTCACAAAAGCTTGACGATGTGAGTTCTTTTATCATTCCCATTTTATAGATCAGGAAATAGGTTTGGAAACGATAAATATCTTGCCCAAAAATGTAGCATGTCCAATCTTCTTTCCTCAACTAGACGCTGGGATGAAGCTGGCCAAGGGAGTGTCTTCTCCCTGAAGTTGCAAGTATTTCAGAATCAAGAGCCCTGCAGAGTCCTGAGTTAAGAGCCAACAGTGATGTTTCAGAGAAAGGCAAGAGCTCAGAAGCTGATCCCAGAATCCACACAACAGACCGTGAGAATCTGTCAACTACGGAGATGAAAGCAGGGATGATGCATGGAAGGGAGGGAAGTTTCCAGGCTAACACCTGGGGTAGTGGTGTCACTCCTGTGTGTGTTTAGTATGCCCAGAGGGGCCAGGTGTGGGTGGGCAGTCCAGAGCTGGAACCAACCCATTTCAATGCACTGCTTAGTACAGAATGCCGAGTAAAGACTTCCCTTGTTTCTTTGAAACAGTGCTGCCAAGTAATTGTCATAGAACATTTATGGGTCTGTCCTTCCGCCCCTCCCTTCCCGCTTTCCCCTGGAATAGCAAGCAGAGCTGGTCGTAAAGGTCAGAACCTTTTCCTGGGTGCTCTGGAGTAAATAAAGCCATTTCCTCCTGCCTACAATGATGAGCTATTCCTGGTGGGGTAATCTTGACTCTGACCTATGGATTTGTGCACCTAGAAAGGATTGAGTTTATTTAGTTAAGAGTTTGGAAGAAATGCTTTCTGTGTACTGCATAAGTATCCAATTGTGTTTCTTAATTATGTTTGCTTTACAGTTACCATGGAGAGAATAAAACCAAATGGAAAAATGTAGCAACATGGCTCTCTACAAAACAGAAAAGAAATCTTAAAGATATTTTAAGAGGCAAAGATGCTACTTATTTATTTTTTGTTATGGACAGCAGCCAGTAGGCTAAGAACCTTTTAGGAGGTTTTCCTTGGTATGGCCAGGCAGAAGAGCTATTTTGAACAAGTGGCAGCAGAGGGCACTCTTCCTACAGGTTAGTTTCTATCCTCACTTCTCCAAGGAAAACACTTGTTAAAATGCCAGTATATATATATGTTAACAAGTTTACGACCGTTTCAAAAAATAGATGACAGATTAGATAGATGATTGATTGATTGATAGATAGATGAGAGATGATACAGATAGATGATAGATATGATAGATGAGAGATGATAGATGATCGTTGACATAGATAGATAATTGATAGATAATAGATAATTAGATGATTGATATATGGATAGATATATAGATGACAGTTGATATAGATAGATAATTAATAGATGATAGATAATTAGATAATTAGATGGTTGATAGATGGATAGATAGATGATAGTTGATATAGATAATTGATAGATGATAGATGATAGATGGATAGATATATAGATGATAGTTGATACAGATAGATAATGGATAGATAATCGATGATTGATAGGTAGATATATTGATGATAGATAGTTGATATAGATAGGTAATTGATAGATGATAGAAGATTGATAGATGGATAGATACATAGATGATAGGCAGTTGATATAGATAGATAGATAGATAATTGATAGATGACAGGTTACTTTTATGGCTCCTCCCATGTCCATTAAAACTGAAATCGTGTGTGATTATGTTTCCTTGAATCATTACCACTGTTTTCTCCTTAAGCGTGTTAATGTCCTATTTCACCATAGAAACTTTCAACATTTTGCTCAGAAACTCAGGGCTTTTGGGTACTGCCCTCCCACTGTCTAGTTTTTGTGCTTTCTTTTGGGGTCCTCTCTGGAGGCCACAACCATCTTTGGAGCATGCCCAGGAGAGAAGGAGGTGGATCTAGTTCCTCCTGGAGTGACTTTGGTGATGTCCTTTGCTGCGGACAGATGACAATCAGCTCCAACATCCCTTCCTCCTTTCTTTTTCCTTTGCCTCCCCTCCTCTCCCACATCTCTATTCCTCCTAGCCTTTCTTCACTCCTCTGTACACCCATCATTTTCCTCCAACTCCAAGATCACAGGCATCACCATGTAAGCCTCCTATCCCAGATAACCAGCCTCCAAGATGACCTCATTATCCCCGCCTCCTTGTATGTACATCCTTGTGTAGGACCCTCCTGCATTGAGCAGGGCTGAACTGTGTTCGCACTGGGATATATGGGAATGACAAGGCGGCATGTGACTTCCAAAGTTAAGGTCACTTTGCTGTCTCGGATCACTAAGCCAGTTGTCATGTTGTGAGGAGGCTCAAGTTGTCCTGTGGTGGGTCCCTGTGGCAAGGAACTGAGCTCTCCTGCTGACAGCCAGCAGTGTCTTCCCAACCATTAGAGTGAGTCACCTTAGAAGCACATTCTCCAGCTCCAGTGCATCCTTTAGATAACTGCCACTCTGGTCACCATCTTGTCTACAACCTCATGAGAAACCTCAGCCAGAACCACCCAGCCAAGTTGCCTCTGATTTCCTGAGCCACAGAAACTGGGAGATAATAAATGTTTACTGTTTAAGACTCTAAATTTGGAGTAATTTGCTATTCAGCCATAGAAACTGACACTCATTTCATCATGCCTGACACTGCTGTCTCCGTGGTTTCACGTCCCTGTGGTTAAAGCTCTCTAAGGGCTCATCACTAATTTCAGGATAAAATCCAAATCCCTTAACATAGCATAGGTCTTTTATGAAGTGCCTCCTGCGTGCCTCTCAGTCCCATCCGGCCCACTCTGCCTTTCCTCCTTGTGTCACTCCAGCTACTCTGAAACACACTGCACCTTCCTAAATGTGGACAGAGAAAATTGCCAGGCTTTTCATAGGATGCCCAGTGAAATTTGAATTTCAGATAAACAACGAATAATTTGTGTGGTTATATAATACTTGGGACATACTTATACTAAAAATATTGCATGACACATACTTATTCTTAAAAGTTATTCATTATTTTATCTGAAATTCACATTTAATAGGGCATCCTGTACTTTCCGTTGCTAAATCTGGCAATCCTACAGATGTGAGCTGCTCACTTTCAGCTCCTGCTCAGCCCCCAGCTGGATCGCTGCAGCTCCCCCTGATAGCTCCCTGCCCTGCAAGAGTCAGCCCAGACATCAGTGCCCCTAGAAAGCCTAAGCTAACTTCTCTGCACCATACACACCTAGGATGGGTCAGATGTGCCTGCTGCAGGCTCCTGCCCACCTATCACACCTCTCTTGCACCACACACTTTGCAAGTATTTGTTTACCTGTCTCCATTACTAGACTCTGAGCTTCTTGAGGTCAGGCACTGTCTTACTCACCACGACGTGGCTTCAGTGCCAAAAACATAGTATAATCATAGTTTACAATTACTGAAGATTTACTCTAAGCTAGTCACTGTTCTAAGATGTTCTGCATGTATCAACTCATTGAATTTTCATATCAAGCCAAAGGAGGTACTATTAATATCCAACTTTTACTGGGGAGGAATCTGAGACAGAAATAGGTTTTGCGACTTCTCCAGTGTCATTTGAAAATGGCAAGAAAGTTGGGGTTCAAAGCCAGGAGTCTGACTCCAGAGCCCATCCTCTAACGAGCTAGACGCATTACGTCTTTACAGTGTATGTAAGTGCTTGCCAAATGCATGTAAGAATTGACTATCCAGCTAAGTTTCTCCAAACTAGATAACTGTCTTTAAGCAGGGACCTTGCTGCCTGTGCCCCTCCCAGCTCTCTCTCCAGTCACCACTACTGAGCACAATGCATGGTGCCTTCACAAGCAAATACTGAAGAATTATACTGGTCTGTTCTCCCCTCTTCAAATCCTGACTACGGATCCAGTGTAGTGCCATATACCACACCTCCCTAAAAAAGAATGGTTATAGATAGAGCACGGTGGCTCACACCTGTAATTCCAGCACTTTGGGAGGCCAAGGCAGGCAGATCACCTAAGGTCAGGAGTTCCAGATCAGCCTGGGCAACATGGTGAAACCCCGTCTCTACTAAAAATACAAAAAATTATCCGGGCATGGTGGCATGTGTCTGTAATCCCAGCTACTCGGGAGGTTGAGGCAGAAGAATCCTTTGAATCTCTGAGGCAGAGGATGCAGTAAGCCAAGATCGCCCCACTGCACTCCAGCCTGGGTGTCAGAGTGAGACCCCATCTCAAAAAAAAAAAAAAAAAAAAAAAAGGTTACAGCATGCGCCTTAGAAATATAAGCCAAGAGAGGACTGTGGTTAATACTGTGAGTTCTAGAGTAAAATTCCCTCAGCTTAGATCCCAACTCTACTGCTTATCAGCTGTATGGTTTTGGATGAGGCCCTGAGACTTAGATTCTTCATCTGAGAAATGGAGACGTAGCATCTGGAACACAGCATCAGTAAATGTCAGCTGTCACCATTGTCATTGCCAATCCACTCAGCCCACAGGCAGGTATGTGTGGGCCTGGCACCCCCATGAATTTCTGTGACTTCCTCAGTTCCCTTCCCCTGTGCAAAATTTCCGACAGGGGTTAGAGAGGGCGACCTGCATCAGCTTTGGAGTTTCAAGGCTGAGCCTTAGAGACTGAAATTAAGAAAGTGAAACCAAGGGAGGAAGGCTGCCCTACAGCCCAGGGAGCAGCTAGAAAGAAACGTAAGTAGTCCCACTGGCCCTCGCTTCCTCAGCTCTACAGAGCTGCTTGGCTGGAACTGTGCCAGACTCCCAGGTCAGAAGCTACTGTGCTTTTGGGACTGCTACCCCAGGAAAAGCCTTCGTACCTATCAGGAAATGATGCACACTGACACTCAGGGTCTGCAGCCACAGAGTGCTGCACATCTCAGTGGTACCCGGTTAAAGGAACACCCTTTACTTCATAAGTGCCCAGAAACACATGAGAACCTCTGTGCCTTGTCAGGGAGTGGGTACCTAGCCTAACTTAATCCTGGGGTACCTGGGATGAAATTGAAGGCTAGCATTTTTTAACATGCTGGACACTGCACTAAGTGCTTCACACATGTCACTTCACTTAATCCCTACAACAATACTGTATGTTTTTGGGTTTTTTGTTTGTTTGTTTTTTGGGACAGCGTATCTGTAAGGTTTCTGGTTTTGGTTTTGTTTTGTTTAGTTTGTTGAGGCAGGGCCTCGCTCTGTCACTCAGGTTAGAATGGAGTGGCTCACTGCACCCTGTACCTTCGAAGCTCAAGTGATCCTCCCACATTAGCCTCCCAAGTAGCTGGGACTACAGACATGTGCCACCACACATGGCTAACTTTTTTATAGAGATGGGGTCTCACTATGTTTTCCAGGCAGTTCTCAAACTCATGGCCTCAAGCTGTCCTCCCACCTTGGCCTCTGAAAGTATTGGGATTATAGGCGTGATCCACCATGCCCAGCCAATACTGTTAGTTTTGGAAACATCATTATCCTTATTGTACAGAAAAGGAATCTAAGTAATTGGCTCAAGTCATACATCTAGTAAGAGAGGAATTAGATTTTTAATTCTATCCTATGATATGGAAGTAACTCTTCAGCTGCCCCGTCCCTATGGCTCCAGGCTTCTGCTATGGGCCTAGTTCAGAGCTTCCAGGGAATGTAGATGATGCAGTGTACTCACAGCACTGGTTCTCAACTCCATCTGGACGTGAGATCATCACCTGGGGAGCTGATCCACCGGGTCCTCCCCAGATCACACGGATTCAATTTTCTGGAGGGTGGGACCAAAGCTTTGGATGTTTTGTAAGATTTCTTTGGATGACTCTACTGGGTGGCCAGAGTTGAGAACCACTCCCCTTAAAATAATTCTCAATAAATGTATGAAACTTTAAAAAGAAATTCGCAAGACCCTCATATCAAAAATCTCTTTGGAATAATGTCTGCTCCTCCCTCTCCAAGGGGCAATCTCTGAACAGGCAATGGAGGTAAGGATACTTCATGTACTTCATGGGGGATTTCCAAACCTTTTATTTGCTTATGATGCGTACATTGTAGGGTTGGCTCACTTTAATGCAGAGGTAAGTGCTTCTCTCGGGCCCTTAAGAAATAACTGCCCCTAAGTACCTCTTCCACTCTTGCAAGAATCCGAGAGTACCCACCTCCTTCAGTTTTGCACCCTAGACACCACCCTGACTCACCCTAATCCTGACCCTGGGAGAAGTTTTTCACATACTACCATTCTGCAAAATGTAGGACAATTAGGAAAAAATTCAGTGGTTCACATGAATGTATAATAATAATCATCCTCTACATTTGTATAGATATAACTTTAACCTGTTAGAGATCTTTGATTGCAAGCAACAGAAACAAACTCTGGCTAAGTTGAGGAAATAAAACTAATGAAAGCATATGGATTGGATCACAGAATTCAATGAAATGCAGTAGCCTCAGAAAAGATAAGAACCAAGGTGTCCATAAGAATCAAGGATGCAACAGCTTAAAGATGTTGCCTTACCCCACTTTGAGATCCTGCTCCCAAGATTCAAACCCATGGTAAGAGGCTCTACTTGGCTCCTATGACTGCCCCTCAGCACTATGATTGACCATTCCAACAACACTATATTCAAAAGGACAGCTCCCCAGAGCAAAACCGGGAGGTTTTAACAGAAGGAAGAAAAAACAAATGCTGGCCTGGCAAAACCAGTAGATATTTATTCTTCTCCTGTGCCACTTACATTTCTGTATGTTTTGCATACATAAATAACATCGTGTGAGGGACTGGGGGCAGGACATCTGCATTCCAGGTTAAGTCATGTCCCGATTGCCACTTTCCTAATGTTAGTGATAAGTACTTTGTAAATTTAAAAAGCACTACACATATATAGTTTAGTATTATAACCTTCTTCTTGAAAAATGTGGGCTTGCAAATCAGAGAGATTAGACCTATTTACCCTGCCTGCCACTAGACAGGCAGACACATAACTAGCTTACTGGTCCAGTTTTTTTCTTCTTTGTTTTTTCCCATGAAGATTCCTCTACTTTTGCTCAAGCACGTATATACAATTCTGTATTTTGTCCAGAGTTTCTGAGGTGTTTTGTGAAGATAATTTTCTTTTTAGGATGCTGGTTCACTGTGTTGCTGGAAAAAGGAGTCCCCAGACTACATTCCATATCTCACACTTAGATATTTGCATTGCATAGCAGCACATTGGGAGGTCCTGAAATCAACAAACCTGTAAAGTCATGTTTAAGACAGTATTTCTTGAACTTCTTTTACCTTGAAAGCGTTTCTTTAAATAATATCTATCTTTTTTGCGTGCGTGTGTGACAGAGTCTAGCTCTATTGCCCAGGCTGGAGTGCAGTGGCGCAATCTCAGCTTACTGCAACCTCTGCCTCCCAGGTTCAAGTGATTTTCCCGCCTCAGCCTCCCAAGTAGCTGGGACTACAGGCGCATGTGACCATGCCCAGCTACTTTTTGTAATTTTAGTAGAGACACGGTTTTGCCATATTAGTTCGGCTGCTCTCCATCTCCTGGCTTCAAATGATCTACCCGCCGTGACCTCCCAAAGTGTTGGGATTACAGGCGTGAGCCACTGTGCCTGGCCAGTAATACCTATCTTTAAGAGCTAGTAATTCCTGGAATGTCCTTTAGGAAACACCAGTCTAATGATTTAGATGGTGATAATAAGTAATAGAGTCTGGCTGCTAATAGAGGTCATTCTTGATAAATTTGGGGAAACGCCAAGGAAAACTTTGCAAACAAATTGTCTTTGCATTCCTGAGGGTTGTGGGGTTTTTTTGTTTTTGTTTTGGGGTTTTGTTGTTTATGGTGGTGGTGGTGGTGGTGGTGGTGGTGGTCCAATGTGGATTCCAGAAACACTCCATACATTTGCACACCTCTTGGCCAGCACACCGAGCTAATGTTATCTTTCTTCGCACAAGGAAGGAAATGAAGTACTTTCCATTCTTGCCCTTGTTTTCCAACCCCAAAGTTTCCATGGTTTTATTCTGGTTTCTGAGACTTTCCAAACCCAGTGTCATGCAGTAAATTTGGTGGAACAGTTGTATAAAATCTGTTCTGCCATTTTTGAAGAAGGAAACTTATTATATTTATTTTTAGACCATAAAACGTCTAATTTTCTGACAGCTCTGGAATAACCAGCATTGAAATAGAACTTAGAACTACTCCTGACTGAGGAACAGAAGTTAAGCCAGCTCTCTAAAAGTTGAACAAGTTTAAATGAGCTGCCTAAACAGAACATAATCCTACATGATATTCAATTGAGTCACAGTGAATTAATATGGACATGCCATAATTCTTTCACTCCGGGGCACAGATATTCCATGTGCTTTTGGAACAAGATTTTTCTGAATCGTAGAGTTGAATAGTTAGGGGAATTTATTATATGAATATTTTCAGGGACTGGGGAATACAGGGATTGGCACTAGAGGCTAAGATGTTGCTGCTGCTATCAGGGCTTGGGTCATTGTCAAAGGTCATGTATAACTCCCAGGGAACAGGCAGTTTTAGGTCCAAGGAAAAAGCAAGGGAGGGCCTGCTTACCTCGCAGAAAAATCAGTCCTGGGGTCACATGGTGCCAGTCTGAGTCTGGTTTAAGGTGACTTTCTGTATCAAGTTGCCAGTGGCATCATCTGGGCAGAAGATAGGAATATGGTTGTATGGAACCAAGGGAAGTAGTTGTACCATTGCTAGACGACAGCTACTCCTGTACCATTGTCTAAGAGAGCAGAATATTAATAAAACCCCTCCAGTTCAAGTTAAGGGTGACTCTAAGTTCACATAACAGGCCATTGCCTGAGTCACCCAAAGAAAGCTGTTCTTTATTCTCTACCTATATCTGGAATGGAATGGAAGAAAGGTAATTCATACCTTCAGCTCCACCCACACCCAATACAACTCTGGGTTGATCCAGACCATCCCACCTTTTCCCTCAGCAAAAGCTATGTACAGAGAGGAAGTCATCATTCTACCACCAAAGGCCACCAGGCTACCTTCACAGATCAAGGAGGACCTACTATAGAGAAGAGGGAACCTGCTACATAGGCCTAATGCCACAACCACGTCCCCATCATAGAAGAACATGCAGGAAGCATAGAAAAGTCAACACACACACAAATGTCAGTCACCTACCTTGTGGCAATTACCATGAAATGACTTCACAGGGCAGAAATCATCCAAATTTATGTCCATGAAGTTGTTCCCAACCCAGGTTAACCTTCCCAGCCACCTACTGGAGTCAAGGTGGGGATGAAAAAAGAAGGAAAGTGGTTAGGGATAGAGACACAAGGGTCCTAACACACTCAATGGATTCTTCCTACAAGCCACCAGATGTGAACAGCCACTTGCTCATGAATTTTGCTCAGGACTTGAAAGCCAGATTTGGCCTGCAATTGGATGTACCATTTCCATTTCATAGGAGTTTTCTTGACATTTTCCCACCTCAAAGGTCTTTGGTTCAGAGAGAATGAGATGGGTTATCAGGTTAGAGTGTCACATTTTTTCTTTAGCGAGACAGTCTCTCCCTGTTAGAGCTCAGAAACAGGGTTGAAATATTTAGCAATGGAAGGAAGTCTCAAAGTGCAAAAACTTAAAGATAAAAAAATACTAGCAGAATCTCATTGCCAAAAATTTCAATAATCTATAAGATCAGTGCTGTGGTTTAAATATGTTTTCCAAAAAGCATGTGTTGCAAACTTAACCCTTATGCAATATTTTTAGGAGTTGAAGCCTAATGAGGGGTTAGTAGGCCATGAGGGCTCTGCCCTCATGGATGGATTAATGCTGTTATCATGGAAGTGAGTTTGTTATTGAAGGACTAGGCTTGTTACAAAAGAAAGAGTTCAGTTCTCTTCTCTCTCTCGATCTCTTGACCCCTCTCGCCCTCTCACCTTCCTCTGTGTGATGATGCAGCAAGAAAGCCCTCACTAGATGTTAGCCCCTCAATCTTGGACTTTCCAACCTCCACAACTGTAAGCCAATACATTTCCTTTCTTTATAAATTACCCAGTCTTAAGTATTCTGTTGCAGCAGGACAGAATGAACCAAGGCAATCAGTCATGAACACATGTAACTTCTCAGGGTCTGAAGGGGATAAGGGGCTTAAGGCCAGAGATTGTGTTAATGCACCCTAGGCAGCTTTCAAGGCATTTTACTACAGGGTGGGGTGGAGGAGGTGTTTAAATCGGCCTGGTTGTCCAATGAAGTATCACAAGTGCTTTAATAAAATGTGTATGTGTGATTCACTGTATCCAAAGAGGCAAACTAGGCGTTAGGGCTCTTTCTTTGTAGCTTATAGCTATAAGGTTAGCAACGTGTCTTTGGCTGTTGTAAAGTAGCTCTTTGGACTGCTGCCCAAGTACCCTTCAAGAAAGACATTTGGGAAGTGGGGCTGTTGACTGTCTTCTGATTCAAGGTCCAGCTGACTGTGAATAGCATTTTCTGTATGCTATTCAGGACAGTAAAAGTCACTTTCTTAGTTGGAGCCATGATTAAGATGTCATAAATTTAATAAAATACTTGAATCTCAATGAGCTGTTCTCATTGTGCTAGGGATCAAGACCCTATTTCTAGTGAGCTCAAATATCCCTGCAACAGAATAAAAGAGGTACTACATGTCATATTAAGTAAAAGCAAAGAGCTCTTTATCTACTTCTTAAAGAATAAGGAAGAAGAGGCAATAGCAGACCTAGAGTAACATACCAAGTGTAAATAGTAGCTTCAATCAGTACAGTAACTATTATACAACCACCTCTTTATTAGTCATTGTTATCCACAGTCAGGCATCAAGCCCAGTCCCTACCTCCAGCTTTTTTGACCAGCCAAACTGGACTGTTGAATTGGTAGATAATGGGCATTTAATCTCTGCCTACATTTAACCTCTCCAGGTATGTAATTCTACTTCAACAGAAAAATCTTTTCTAGCACAGTAAAACCAGGTAACTCCTAGGAGTGTAACGTTATAGCTTTTGCAGTAGCAAAAAAAATCTGGGTGTTCATTTGGCATCTGTGCCCCTTCACTGGGCTGATATTTTACAATGTCCAATCAGGCTCAGTGACGCACGCCTGTAATGTTGGCACTTTAGAAGGCTAAGGTGGGCAGATGGCTTGAGTTCAGGAGTTCAAGGCTAGCCTGGGCAACATGAAAAGACCCCATCTCTACAAAATAATAATACAAAAATTAGCCAGACGTTATCGTATACACCTGTAGTCCCAGCTAATCTGGAGGCTGAGGTGGGCGCATCGCTTGAGTCCGGGAGGTTGAGGCTGTAGTGAGCCAAGACAGTGTTACTGCACTCCAGCCTGGGCAACAGAATGAGATCCTGTCTCAAAAAAAAAAAAAAAAAAAAAAGTCCAATCCATATAGTCTGACAAAGAAATCCACAAGTGTAGTCCAATCAAATAGGCAAACATCCGTACAAATTGTGACCCAGGGCTCTCAACTGAAAGTAATATTAGTCCTGAATCCTGACAGAGGGATTCATTTACCATGGCGTAAGCCTAAAAAGCTTTTTGAGGCAGTTGGGAACCAGGCTCTAGCCCTAGTCCTCCTTAAGTTTGAATGAGACAAAATCTGTCTAGAGAGACACTTTGGAGCTTGAACTCGGCCCCAGAAGACAGCAACAAAGGCTGGTGCAGAATATATCTGGGATGGTTAATTGTGTGTGTTCATTTGAGTGGGCTAGGGATGCCCAGATAGCTGGTAGAACATTTCTGGGCATATCTGTGAGGGTGTTTCCAGAAAAGACTGGCATTTGGATCTTTAGACTGAATAAAGAAGATCTCCCTTACCAACACAAGTGGGCATCATCCCATCCATTGAGGACCCAAGTATGACAGAAAGGTAACTTCGCTCTCTGCTCGAGCTGGGATATCCATCTTCTCCTGCTCTCGGACGTTGGTGCTCCTGGTTCTCAGGCCTTCAGACTTGAACCAAGATTTATACTATTTGCTCACCTGATCCTTATCCTTTCAGGTTTTGACTCAAACTACAAATGACACCACTGACTTTCTTGGGCCTCCAGTTTGTAGATGGCAGATTATTGGGCTTCATAGCCTCCATTATCTCAGGAGCCAATCTTTCATAACAATCGCGCACTCTCTCTCTCTCTCTGAATAATGATATTTTGCATCTTCAAAACATACATTAAATGATCATAGAGTCCTTAAATTGGGAAAATTTAGTATACCATCCAGTGACAAATATTACTTTTCTCTAAATCTTTCTTCATAACATCAGGATCTGTTAATATTCTATATATATAGTATATATATAGTATATAGTATATATATAGTGTATATATATACTATATAGTGTGTGTGTGTGCGTGTGTGTGTGTGTGTATATATATAGAGAGAGAGACAGAGAGAGAGAGGGGGGCTTCTGTTTCTCTGAAAAACCTTGACTAATACAAGCTCTTTATGTCTCTGTTTTTACTGTTATGGATTAAAAATAATATTAATAAAATAAAAAGATTGGGGCTGGGCACAGTGGCTCACGCCTATAATCTCAGCACTTTGGGAGGCCAAGGCGGGCAGATTGCTTGAGCCCAGGAGTTAGAAGTCAGTCTGGAGACCATGGCAAAATCTCATCTCTACAAAAAATACCAAAAAATTAGCCGGGCTTGGTGGCACATGCCTGTAGTTCCAGCTACTCAAAAGGCTGCGGTGGGAGGATCACCCAAGCCTGGGAGTTTGAGGCTGCAGTGAACCATGATTGTGCCACTGCACTCCAGCCTGGGTGACAGAGTGAGACCTTTCTCAAAAAGAAAAATAATTGGGTTATTTTGAGGCCTCTTGCTTCCACATTCCATGTTAAGTTGGAGCATATATTGCCTAAAAGTAGTATTGCACCCTTTAAGTATTCTCAGGTTGAAGGAGTAAAGATAAGGTCACCATACAGTGACTTCAATAAATATTTTGAATGAATGGATGCTCAACTACTCATAAGAGAAACCTCTACTGTAGATTTTTTGGGAAAAAAATTATTTGAAGATACTCTAACCAAATCAAAGATTAATGAAAGTTGGTATAGCAAGAAAGGGAAAATTGTAGTTCAAAAGGATAAGATCTATTCTTACTCAGTTTGCACCCCAACTTCAGGAATCTCTTTGAATTATGTATTTCCAGATAGATCCTGAGGTCTCGGGACAAAGTTTGACCTTGTGTCATTTTAATTAACTAGTCATATTCCTTTCTCCCTTTCTCGGTATAAGGGTACATGTTTCTTGAACCAGTCTCCACCCAACAAATCAGATGGAATGTCTTGACTTGTTTGATGGCTGTTTAAAACAATAACTACTGTTGTTCTTCCAGGACTTGCTAACAATGGCTAAGTTTTCACTTGATTGGAACACTATGCCAGAAGAAATACTTAACAAAAAGTCTTTTTTTCCCTTTATAAAAGCAGAATTACACAGAACAACATAATGGACACTTTTATGGCTGAGCAACTTGAATAATGATATTTTGCATCTTCAAAACTTATTTTAAATCATCACAGAGTCTTTCAATTTGGAAAATTTAGTAAACCATCCAGGGACAAATATTACCTTTCACTAGATCTTTCTTCATAGCATCGGGATCTGTTAACACTTTTGGGTTAAGTAGAATTTAAAATACATGCAGTATGATCTCCACAATATGACCTTAAGTATGTAAAAATACATGAGAAAAAGACTACAAAGAAATATATCAAAATGTATGAAGCAATTATTTCTAGATATTGGAAATCTGGGAGATTTGAGGTTTTTTTCCCCCCACTTTTCTGTGTTTTCAAAAGACCATCTTTTATAATCATTAAAAATAAATGTTATTTATACAAAAACCAGAGCATATTATATATGTCCATAATATTAACTAAGTGAAGAAGAAATGCATAAAGAGAAAAATAGATGGAAGGAAGAATACTAGAATTTAATGGTTCCTGAGTGATTTAATTTCTGCTTTCTGGCTTTTTGTATTTTCCAAATTTTCTGCGATTAGCAGAGCATATATTAATTTTTAATGTAAAAGAGCACTCTCTTTCAAAACATAAATGTAAATGAGTAAGGCAGTAAATGACAAACAAAACAAAACAAAACAAAAAAACCACCCAGTTCCAATAAATAAGCAAGAATATTGGAAGGAAGTTCACTGTGGCCGAGCATTAGGAATGACTTTATGGGAGACAGAACTTTTGCTGGGCTTGAAGTAAGCAGGTGTAACTGGGCAAAGAGGAAGGAGTAGAGCACTCCTGCCCACAGGGTGGAGGTAGAACATTCTGACTGGAGCGGAAAGCTCATTCAGGGAAGTGAAGGAGGGAGGGTAAGCATAAAGTTTGGCTCCACTCAACTGGGGAGGGCTATGGGTCTCCAATGAGATACCTTGAGTTTATTCAGCAAACAAAGCATTATCTGTTTATGCCATAAATGCTAAAGCATCCCAGGAGATTATTTGCAATTACGTTCAGGTAGTTTTTTCTATCCGCTATTGGCTTAGTTCCATAGTCAAGAAGACTTCAACTGGGACCATTCTGTTTCACTTTGTGACCTGTATCCCTCCTCCTGCTGCCTTCTCTTTAACATTCTTCCCCTCTGCATAAAGCCCTTTGACTTCTTGGCTCCATTCAGGACCCCCCACTCTCCCCCTAAGCGTGCAGTAAGTTCCTTACTCTACAAAATCATCCTGTTGTTCTTTCTGGCATCCACCCCCATCCAACATTATTGCTCTTCCCTTAATGTTGTTGATGGCAGATAGGAAATTACTTGGTTATAGTAATTCATAATAAAGGGTAACTTATTTCTAAGTTTAACAATTACCCTCGAGAGATATTCCCATTTTAAAAGAGGTGCTTGTCAACCCATTCTACTTAGTACAATGGAGGGAAGGAAGGAGGTAAATTTTTTGAGCTACATGCCTTATCCTCAAACTAATAAAGCCACCAGTTAAACCTCCCAGAGCCAACAACTTTGGAGAAGTTGTCAATCCCTTTAAATCCCCATAAATTCAAGAGTGAGAGCTGCGGGAGGTAGGATACAAGTGAGCCTCCAGGGCAGGTCAGTGCCAGGGAGGGCTGATGCCGACCCGTGATATTCTCCTCTACTGACACAGTTGGTCACAGCAGGTGAGTGAATTGCCTGCAGTCTCAGGGACCCAGGCAGAGCCAAGACTTCCTTTGACCCCTGGAGTAGGGACACATGCTTTCCTGCTTACCCTACCACCCACCTGTTCAGTGTGTGCTTGACCTGACCCCATGCCTGGAGCAGGGAAAAAAGAGGAGGAAGACGAGATATGCGTGGGACAGCACTCTGTGAGCTGGAGGGGTGGCAGGGTGATATGCAGAACAGATGCAAGGGCTGGTTATTATTAGTGCCTTTGGTAAACAGGATAGCTGCTTACACA